>NC_135560.1:11660097-11775097 GCF_964340395.1 Glandiceps talaboti | reverse complement strand
CCCAATACTTACAGGTGTACACTAAACTACTATCTGGACTATTTATAGTTAGATTAACTATGATTGGGTTCGACAGGCCAGTGATGTTTAGGGTTTCATCTGATAAAATTAAGAAGAAATCGCAAAATATGTTATAATTGAGAACATTTTGTAACACAAAATTTTGATCGATTTAAGTAACAAAATGACAGCCTCGCCTGTAATGGTCGAGGCTACACTCAGCAACAGGTTATGATTGGGCAAAATTGAAAGCTAATTTTCTGATCACTTTTATTGATGTGGTTTTACAAACTGAATGTAATTATTAGTGTTATATAATTCACCTGAGTCAGGATCTGCAAGTTCGATCGACAATACATCAGATGCTCTGGAGTTTTTATCTTCGTCGGTGGTGGACAGCAAATCAGTGTCCGAGTCGTAATGATTGGTTTTCACTGACACACCTGAACAAGTGCCACTGTCACAGGTCCATGCAGCAGTGTACCTGTGTATACAGTAAAATTGTTAGCAAGCGTAGTATTTAATCTGGTATCAAGAGACGTCGGCCAGTAAGAACCTCGGCCAAGAGGACCACAGAAGTATTATATGGCACATTAGTGCAAGATAAATGTTACATTATTTGATGGTATCAGAATTGACATTGTATGTACAGTCAACAAGCTAAATTTTACATTAGCTGGCAGAGAAAAGACGCAGGTCATGACAGTTTGTATACCCTTGGAAAGACAGTGTGACAAATAATCATTAGATATGCACTTGATATTTAGTTATGTGCACTTGATATTTAGAGTTCAGGTACTTGTGATTACATTTGGCAGAGCACTTCGACTGGCTGGGTAAGCAGCTGGCCAAGTTCTCTTGTATTTATCAGTCTTTCTATGACTGGTATTAACCTTTTGTACACTCAGTAGCTAGGAAACTGATAATTCCACCCAGGTGGGTACTGAGAAAGTGTTTTTATTTTATAAACGTGTTAATATCAACTTACGTGTTTTTGAGATCATCACCGAAGTCAAAATTCGCTCCTCCAGATGATGAGAATGAATCATCAAGGACATTCTTCTCAACACGCATAGTTACTCCGGTTGAAGAAATATCTGTAGCCCCTCCACCTAACGATTTACCACGCATCAATGATTTCACGAGTTTTGCCATCGCCGATCTACGAATAGACAAAGGAACGTAGTCATCATATACACTTTTTGCTTAACTCTTACATTTTTTGGTTGTTGATGACACAAATTATCGTAACCCTCGTGAGTCTTCTCATTGGACCAAAGTGACGTCATCTTCACAGTTCAGTTCAGTAGTCTTATAAAAGTACACATGAAACTAAACAAACAACAAAATCTCACTCACCGGCATTTATCCAACATTGCTGAGTTCCAGAATGGATCTAATCCACCGGCGATATTCTGAAGTTGATTCAATAATGAACGTGCGTTTTCTTCTTTAATAACAGCGCCATCAGTCGACGAGAAAATATGGCCAACGTCTTTCATTGCGTCCAAGAATTCGTCTATAAGAGAGATTCAAAATTGGTCATCGTATCTTCATGGACTTGAAGTTAATGTCATGTAATTTCGACAAATGGGGGGGGGGGGGGTGAGAGGATGTCACCCATTACGTAAATAATTGTACGCTTTTGGTGTATTTGTATTCTGGGGGTTTTTTTCGAAGCAATCACTTTATGTTTTGGATATTACCTCTGACAAATCAAAGAGAAGGTGAAGAGAAAGTGACGTATAGAATTCAAGTAGTGTGGCAGCGCGTGTTTTGCCATTTCCGTAAATAAGCCTGGTGATTTTACGACGATTTCAAGTTATCAAATTAAAGGGGTGTCACAATATCACATTCTTTATTTCTGTTCACTGTACCGTTGGCCGTCATATTGGTTGATTCTCGACATTGACTTATGGAATACTTTAATTGATTGGATATTCAGTCTGCAAACGTGAACCTCGTCATACCCCAGAACCAATCATCTATCTCGTACTACAATTCATACCTACCTTGACTACTAATTGACATATCTGACGTAACCAACTGGGATATTTGGTCGACGAGAAGTATGGCGTCATCAACACTCAGAACTAAACTGTTGATTGCGTTGTCGATAAGCGTTAACAAACCCTGTTGGTCCGATGTTGTTGTATCAGCGTATGAACGCTTACGACGTCGTCGACTACCGGCAGTTTTCGTCACCAGCATGTTAGTATTGACGAGAGCTCCAAGGTAATCACCTGGTGAGAAAAGAACAAGAAGGTGACGTCAGATAATGACATCAGCTTCAAATGGACCAAACCTTTGCAGTTTTGGACCTCATCCCACCTGGTCTTTGCAAGGGAGAGGTAGGCCACGAGACTAAAACCGCTGACAATAGTCAATACTAACGCTATCGCCCTGGGCATAAGGTTATTTTTCGTTACTTTGACATGACGATGGTTGCTTGGAAATGGCACAAGGAGTGTATGAACTCTAGTCGTCAGTACGAAGACAGATTTCAAGGCTGTTAAAAATCTCTAGATAACTGTATTTCGGTGGACGAGGCAGTATATGAAGATGACGTTCCCTACCTTGGTATTCTAAAGGTTCAATCTGGTTACTTCTGAAGTCAGTGATTTCAGAAGCACTAAATGACGACTTGACAGTGACGTTGACCTCTGAACTGAATTCTTCACAACTGTATTTATCACACACCTGTAATCAAATGATATAACAGTGTAAAATTGACTGTCTTTAGATTCTAAAGTCTTTGCGGTTACAGGTGTCATAAATTGACATAAAAAATTAAAAAATTTAATGATTAAAATTTCATAAGACACAGCACAACTTTAGAAAAGGAGGTGGTCTTTCATCATCAGTTTGTATCATATTTACCCTGGCTACGAAGGTATTATTGTTGTATCCATCTCTGGCTGGTTTACCAACACCGGAAGTAGATGGTTCGGATCCCTTTTGATTGACAGCTTCAGTATTCCCATCATCATCTTTCACTATAAATATTTGATAGCTGAGTGGATATGCATCCTCGTCCGCAACACAGTTTTCTAACAAGTAATCAACCTGGCAAACGAAAAATAATGGAATGCATCACTTTGGGTGCTCTCAGGACATGTTCTTTCTAAAAATACAAAGATTTCGTGGGTTTCGTCAACTTTGAGGAAATATGTTTATTTTTTATTCTTAATTTTTCAAATTATACATCTACCAAGTGCATAATAGTTTACCTCTTCCAGTTCTATATAGGATCCAGCACCGCCTGCGACCGCGAAGTCACATGACGTCACACCAGAACGAACAGAGAAGGAAACCTTGGAAACGCTTGATTGGCCATCTTGATCAGTAGCAGTGACCTGGACGTTGTAACTTGTACCTTTGACCAACAAACCTGTAACAGTAAGTATGTATCCTGTTAGATTGAATTCTTATAAACGGAAAACAACGACCAAATTTTCTTACCGCAGACCACAAGTGCAATAACGCCTTGCTCAAAGTATGACATCGTAGTAATGTGTAGTAGTGTTGCAAAATTGTAGTAAAAACGGTATTTTTTCTGAATAAAATTAAGCATTCCTGTTTATATTTATGTTGTTGTTGTTGTTGTTGTTGTTGTTGTTGTTGTTGATGTTGTTAAAATAGGATGATTTGTTGATATATCATTTACAGCTATTTCGAATAGCACATCAATCATGTTCTGTTCTAGTCTTGTAACACAATGTCGGATCTGTGCTTGGAAGGTTGCAGAACAAAAATCGGGTGTGATAGTACCGCTGGTGCGTAAACGCCCTCAATGTGCACCTTTGGTATATTGCGACACTTCAGTGGTCGCCTGATATTAAAAAAAAGCCCGACGGTCTAGCAGTTAAACATATTCCATACCTGATCTAATTATGACGTTTGTAAAAGACATATCACCGAATGGAGAAGCATGGAGCTTGGGAGTAGTCAACAGACCAGACATATCACTGAAGTTAAAGTATCCATAACCACTATCAGTATCCACTGTTTCCCAGGCGACAGACACCAAGGGAACGCTGTGTCTGACAAATGCACTAATTGGAACTTTGTCTTCATATGTCACTTTGTTGGAGTCGCTGTTGTCAAGTTCTACAATGACCTGGTGATGAGAAGGGAAACGTGTTATATCACAAAATGCAGACTTTGTTCGACTTAGAAATAAACCCGCGGCACGTTAAGTTGTAAGTTGGGTACTAAGGAATACTCTAATACCTGGCACCAATATATTATCTGAAGTTAGTCTGATTATTGTACTTTTAGATAAATGCCATATTAGTTCGCTACCTTTGTGATATGATTGTCTTCTTAAATCTTAACTACATAATATATACGAGAGAGAGGGGGGAGGGAGGGAGGGAGGGGCAGACAGACAGACAGACAGACAGACAGACAGACAGACAGACAGACAGACAGACAGACAGACAGACAGACAGACAGACAGACAGACAGACAGACACAAGCAGGTTGACATGCTGAAATACATAAACAGATGTATCAATTAAACCAATAAGTCACCCTAGTACTAAGTATTGTGATTTCATATTCAAAATTTTGAACATTTTGACGCAAAATGAGTCGTTTTGTGCGCAGAGGCAAACTGATGGAGTAAAAGGTATTTACCTGTGGTGGGTTACCGGAGACTGCAGAAATTCTAACACTTGCTGAAGCTTGTCTGGTTAGCTTGCTTATTGTTAATGTAAATAGATAGGTTTTATCAGCTCCCATGTTCAATGCATCGAAACTGAGCTCAGAGGAGTCCGCAGTAGTTGGAAACAAGTTGCCTTCTTCACCAGACATGAATGAATAGCAAGCTGTGTTGTCCGTTTCCTGCAAAGACAATATGATACGTTACGGTTTAATTTCATTACATGTAAATAGGCAAAATGTGATATTGGTGTCTGGTCCATGCAAACATTGCTTTTAAACCAAATTGTATTGGGAGGGGCATCACTATATTGAACGACAAGAATTGGCCGGTTGGGGAACTTCATACTCACAAGTGACTGTGACACAGAAGTCCGAATGAATATTTGTGAATTTTCGAACTTGTGCAAAATCTGCATGACTGCTTATATTACGATAATATTTTAGTTCAAACAACGGATTATAGATATTTATATTTCTAGAGCTCTACACTTTCCTCGAAAAGGTCAACCTATAGTTGCAAAACTGGTCGGAAATCCAATCTGTTTTTGTACTCGCTTACTACATACACTGTTCTTGTGGAATTGCTATGACAATCTTAAAATTTGATTGTTATAAAGATGACTGGATTTACCTGCAAGCAAGTCCAGGTATATGACATGTCATAAGCAACATCATCAGGGTCATATGAACTAGAGCCATCTATTTCCAAAGTACCACTATCTCGACCGACGGTCATCTCGGCACCACCACGAATAATGGCCACTAATGGAGTACTGACTGTTGTAACACTAATTGTAGCGGTGGCTATTTTAGAAGGTTCACTACTCTTGTAAACTTGGACGGTAAACGTTATGACTTCATCACCTGTAAATGTGAAGGATTCAAATTTAAACATTGATGGAGGGGAAAGAGGATAGATGAAATTCCAGTTTAAAAATAATGACAAGAGAAGAGGTACATTTCACATCAGAATCTGCAACAAACTAGCGTATATCAATCTTCGTTGAATTTTTGAACTGGAGAATTCTTCTTTTTTCATTCGTTTGTGCATTCTTTCGTTCAGTCATTTGGTATCTTTCAAGTCGATTTTTAACGACGTCCCGAACAGCAGAAATTAGACAAGTGAAACTTTGTGGTTTTCAAATACTCATTGGCGTATGTTGTTCGTTATTTCTATCCTTTTACCTGGTAGACTGTTTTCGTCAACGTGGAGGGTTCTTTTATCAATTGTCTTCAAGTTTAATGGCACATCGCTGTTATCGACGGACCATGAAAAGACAGTTTCACCAGGTGGAACACACTGGGAATAAAATGTTATTCCAGCGGTCAGATCAAAGCTGCAAAGAAAACATTATTTGAAGGTTATTCTGGCTATTATGCACGCACACACACACACACGCACGCACGCACGCACACACGCACGCACGCACGCACGCACATACATACATACATACATACATACATACATACATACATACATACATACATACATACATACATACATACATACATATCGATTTTTTGGCTGAAAGAGAACTTACCTGTCTGATACACTGGCTGACGTCACATCAATACCCTTCGCTACAACCTTGACTTCAGGAAGGGCTATAGCAGATCTTTCTACAATGTAGTATTCTGTGTGACTTTCACCAAAGAAGTTAGTGACAGTGAGGGAGAAGTTGTAGGGTGTATCGGCGTCAAGTAAGGTACCGTTGACTTCCAAATCAGGCGCTAAGCAGAGAGAGGAATGGATATTAAAATCAATTAATTAGGCAAATTACTTGAATGATGGGTTGACTGGATAGTCAAGTACAACTCATACAACATACTAGAACAATGGAGGTATGCAGAAGACTTGAAGGTGAAACACTTACTGGTTACGCTGCTAAGTACTGTATCAACACTGGTTGTATCACCACTACTTTCCACATCCCACGAATACGTCATCGCTCGTGCACCACTGCCGGTTGATTTACGTCCACTGATGCGAACGTCTCCACAGCTTGGAATCTTGGGAGAACCTTGCAATATGGCTACTGGTTGCAGAGGTTGGTTAGGTCCAGCAACAGTAGCATTGCCAGTTGCTTCGTGGGAGAAGTCCTGGTGGAAAGTTTTGATAGCACCGCTCCTCAAATTTAATACATCGCCTTTTTTTAAAAACAAGAACAAAAAGTAATTTAGTCATGGATTGATCAAATGATAAAAAAATGTTAAACATGAAAATCTTGGAGGAAAGTTTTATCTAAATATATTGCATATTATACCAGTGCTATTTTATTGTTAAGCATTTGAACTTGCTTACAACAAACGTAATTTTTTTTGTACTTATTTTGTTTTCCTATTAATTTGTATTATAAGACGAACGAGTCCGCCAGTGGCAATATTCGTTGGAGAACTCTGGAAAACACACTTCACCATTGGACAATTTTTATACTACGCTCCTTACCTGGTGTAACCAGTCCACTGCCTTTACCGATGATAATAATCAATGTTTTGGGATCACGGAAGAAACACGTTGACCCTTGACCTAGCAAAGCACTGCTGTCGTCATCAAAGACATTACTGCAGGTACTGAATGATTTGTACTGTACTCCCCTGTCAAATGAAGCCATCATGGCGGCACCTGTACAATATCAAAAGGTTTATGGTGAAAATAACCCTGATCGTACAAACAGTTTTGATCGAAATTTTAATTGGAATATCACACACGTCCTGTCAATCTTGAAAAATATATGTCATACAAATATAATATAATGCAACAAACTTGTCTTGGACTCTGCAACCAAGATGTACACTCCCTAGCTAGTCTACTATACATAGACCTATTACTATATAGGAGTCAATACCTTCGGGTGATTGTTGTTTTTCAGTCGTCGTTGTCATGGAATAAAATGTAACTACATGTAATTGGCCAGCAACTTTTAATCAAACCTGTGAGAGATTTCATCCACTTGGGATAGGAGAGATAACATATTCTTCCATGCATGTTTTTTTTTCTGAAACGTCTTTTCAATGAACTATCGTACAGGAATAAGTTACTGTTCAGTAATACAATAGCTATCACTTGCTAGATCTTTCTAGTTCGAAGATGCTATACTACGTCCGCATGTCGGTGTACGGCTTCTCTGTTGCCTAATACTGCTGCTGTCTTCTCGCAGCTATGGAATGAGTTATAATCCATTTTTTGGGTGAATCTATGGATGTGTGATCAACAGTTTATCTGTATGGGTTACTTACCATTGTTAGAGAACTGTATCGAATCAATGGCAGGTGCAGGTGAAATGACTGTCAATGTAAACGGGTTGGTATCCGAATCACCAAGCCCAGTGTAACCATTCACCGATGGAATAGCCTCCACTTGACAAGATGAACCTGGCATGATCATTTCAAATGACATGACTTCATCAGAAACAAACTTACCAGAGACCACATATTCATTATCATCAAACGCAGAGAAGATATCTGAAAACGTACAAAAAAAATCCCATTGCAGTTAACGTAGTTTGCGCCTTGTAAACAAAAGTTTGAAACCCTTTGTACAAGAAAACTAAAGCCAAGGAAAATCATGAAAAAAATTGGCCGCCATGCAAATTTCGTTTTATTATTTCAGAGGGTCTATAAACAAGCTTTCAAACAGTAAAGTTTGGAGATGTTTGAATAACTTTGATTTTCGGGGATATTGGTGCAATTCGCACCGTGTGTTACATGGTTGTGGGCACGCCATGCCACATATAAACCAGCTATAGGCATATCATGCATGTATTACGCATATGAAACAAAATGTAAGAATGATATGTACCTCCTGATATAGATTATAAAATGAAAGTAAAATAAAATCTTACCTCCACTTAGTATGAGTGATGGGTTGGCGAATGGAGAACTGCGAATGTCGGCGAAAGCTCCTGCCCCAGCCGTAAAGTTGACCGTGATCGTAGACACTGAGTCGTCCAGATCTGCGTACTGAGGTGCAACGTCTGTGACCGTTACATCTGAAAGTAGAGTATTTGAACTGTAAGACGATTGGTCGACTAAAACTTCCCTACCTTCTAAACTGTATGTACATGATGTCATACATAAATCGTGGGTAAAGCCCAGGATGTAAAGATTACATCCAATTGATTCAATACTTTTTGGTGTTGCACTAGTATACTACACAACATGGTGAATAAATATTATTTGATTTATGTATGACCTTAACACTTTCACTAGATTAGAACAGTATCACGACGCCTAATATAGTCATCATGCCAAACTTATTGGGATAACCCTACACACTGCAAATTCAATGCAAACATCCAGTTTTTTCCCCCGATACTGTGTATTTGATCACGATGCAGGTATTTCAAGCAATATCAGTGTAACTGCAGTTACTGAACACCAGCAGTATTGATTAACGTTGATTTGTGAGAACCTGATTTATAATATTAAAAGTTCAATATCTATTCGGTGTAACATATAGACTGGTTGTAAACGAATTGAACATACCATCATATACAGACACAACACCACTTATATCGGTTGGAATATCGCTATCACGTCGAACGGTGACAGTGTAGTTGTCTGGTGGGGTAGAAAAAAAAAAACATTATTTGTCAAGATTTTAGACATGTACGGACGTATAGTGGACAAGTCGTAATGTCAGTGTTCAAAATCGGGAAATTTTATTAACTGAAAACCTGCCAGGAATAACTGTTTCTTGCATTTCTTTAAATTCACTTAACCCGTGAAACAACATGGAGCATAATGTTTGGGGTGAGAGTTGCGGGGGGGGGGGGTGTGTACAACTGTTATATTTGTAAATCTAATATCGTGACATTTCTCTAGTCTACATGAGCAATCATATGAATATACATATCGACCTACCTGCGGGTAACAAGGGTGACATACACGTCATTCGTCTGTTACTGTAGTAGGTCACCATGTCAGTTTCAACAGTATCACCATTAGGATATGTAAATATGCATGATAGAGTAGACCCGGCGGTTAAACCAGCGCCAACGATGGTTATCTGAAAGAAAAGAAAATGCTGTGCAGTCATCTGTTTGCTCTCATATCTACTGCTTTCAGTTTCACACAAGCTCGATGGGAAATGAACAATTTTGTTTATGTCAATCACAAGATCTAACATTTGATATATATGTTATATTCATCAAAATGTTTTATCAATGTTAATATTTTCCGATCCGACTATTCAATCCTATCTGTTATTATATTTCATATTCATAACTAGCCACTTTTTAGAAGTGATATGAATTGATAAATTGATAATTACTTCATTGAACTTTCATCTTATGGGTTCGTGTCTAACAAGTAAATCCCCTCGCGAGTCTCACCAAACGCACTGTTTGTCCGTCCCTACCCCCCTCTCTCTCTCTCTCTCTCTCTCTCTCTCTCTCTCTCTCTCTCTCTCTCTCTCTCTCTCTCTCTCTCTCTCTCTCTCTCTCTCTCTCTCTCTCTCTCTCTCTCTCTCTCTCTCTCTCTCTCTCTCTCTCTCTCTCTCTCTGAAATAATCGGGTCTTACTTCTGTGGCAGTATTATCTGGTATATAGTTAGGTACAACCCAACCAACGCCAACACAATCGGTACCTGTGCCGTTACATACACCACATGCGTCGTATACAGCGCCACTGGAAAAGAAACAAACACAGTTTTAATGGCAAACAAACAAACAAACAAACAAACAAACAAACAAACAAACAAATACCAGAAAAACGCAGTAAGACAATGTTGGCTAGTAACCACCAGGCTTGAAAAACTGAGGACGACAAGAAAACAATTGTGGCTGTACAGGTGTCATTATTAACCGTAACATATCGTTGTGGAAATATGTGTACACTCTATTAAAAAAGGTGTTTAATGCTGTACTCTTTGTCTTAATAGTCTACCTTTAAATGTATTATTTCATATAACACATTAATTGTACATTAAGTCATTTAGCCGCGACAACTATTCACCGGATATAAATCTAGCCATATCATATTAGCTCAAATTAAAAGATAATTAAATGTCATGGCAACCGGTCGATAAATGGTTGAGGAAAATAAACCAATGAATCATTAAATTGCATATTTCAGTTTACTGAGTCAATATCACTGCCTATAGCTGACCTTGCTGAATATTCAAATACATTCATGAGATGTCATCATTTTATTTGCATAAGAGAAAGTTGTGTGTTTTTCAATCAAGTAATGCAGTTCCCCATGTTACTAGTTGTCACAGGTGACTATAGGCTACTTGATGATGTTTTGTTACATATACGAATCCAACGTTTCATGGTAATTATTCTTTGATTTTCACGAGTCCGCGTTAAAAAAGACTGGGTAATATGGAAGACAATTCAATTTCATATTCATTCCTCAAGAGAAAGAATAATAATTGTTTCGCGCTCTCATCCGGGAACGTTCTAGACTTGCCGTGAGGATGCACTGTAAACAGGTTGTTTTACGACAATAGTATATTCTCACCTGTTTGCTACACCATCACACCCTAAGCAAGACGTGGCAGAAACTTCAGATTCACAGCCACAGACATTCTTTCCTTCGTCATCATCAAGACCGGTATTGCCACCAACACATTCTCCGCAGTCATTAATGTATGCTCTATCTAGACCTGTAATGTTAAAGTGTAGGTATAAACAAGTAAATACTACTGCATACTGCTAACTGTGAAGATATAGCCTAGCACAGGCATGTGCAAAAAAAAGAAACGTGTGCATACACATGAAAACAACATTTCAGAGTGTACTGTCTCAAAGAAACGTAACTCAAAGGAGTTCAAAACACTGCGACTACTTTTCGCCATGTCATCAGAGTATCATACGGTCAACAAATGTAAGTACACGTACGTACAGTCAAAGATGCAAATAAAATAAAAGGCAAGTTTGGGTGTGAAACCTCATACATATACACACAAAGAAGAAGTGAATATGGGAAAGTAACAGTTAGTGTTAGAATATATATATATATATATATATATATATATATATATATATATATATATATATATATATATATATATATATAATTTATATATATGTAATTTATATATATATATATACATGTGTATACTTATATATATATTATATATATAATAGAGACATCCACAGCAACAGGTAATACGTAAGACATTTAGAGAGACATTCTACCGGTTGTATTTGTTGGCACGGTACCATTAACGGTGGAGTTGGCTGAAGAGATAGATGTAAAATAGTAAATAATGCAAACTATTACACACAAGCACGTACGCAGGCACGCACGCATCCAACTTAACTATTTACCTGCTCATACATACACACGCGTACACACACACACACACACACGCGCGCACACACACACATACATACATACATACATACATACATACATACATACATACATACATACATACATAGTCATACATACATACACACACACATACATACATACATACATACATACATACATACATACATACATACATACATACATACATACATACATACATACATACATACATACATACATACGTACATACATACATACATACATACATAGAAATGCATAAGGAACTAATAAACCAGTCCGTATATATAGCTGTTAAATCCGACGTTTCGGATAAATATTCTTTTTGAAAGGAGAAATTGGCGAGACAGAGAAATGCCAGGTGAAAACCCGAACATTTCTAAATATAATGGAACCAACACACATACATACATACATACATACATACATACATACATACATACATACATACATACATACATACATACATACATACATACATACATACATACATACATACATACATGTACATTATAACAACTTATAATGAATCCAAAGTTAAACAGTGTATAGATATATCCAAATCTAGGGGGAAATCAAGTAAGAAATACTGGTCATTATTAAGAGGTACAAAACAAAGATCATATACAACTGTAGTTCTTGACCAAGAATCAAACTTAATAATAGAAAAAGATAAAGTTAAGAAGGTAGTAGCTGATTATTGGCAACACCTAGGTGAAAGTAATCATAAGAAGTACTTCAACCCAAATGAAAGTTACACTGAAAAAGCAAAGGAATTTGAAAATGAAGTGTTAAATTCTGTGATAAGATTTGAAGAAGAGTCAGCTAATAATTTAGATTCAATAACAATTACAAGAGATAGTGTTTATGATCTAGTTTCAAATCTACAGAACAATAAGGCCCCTGGTCCAGACGAACTAACACATGAAATCATTAAGGGAGGTGGGAATATTATCATTGACTCTTTGCTATCAATGTTTAATTTATACACAAGACTAGAAGTTGTACCAAAAGACTGGGGGAAAAATATAATTATCCCATTACATAAAAAAGGTGACACAAGAAATCTTAATAACTACAGAGGGATCTCACTTAGTTCAGTTGTTGGTAAACTCTACAATAAAATTATTGAAAAGGAAGTATCAAATTTAATTGAATCTAAAGATATCCTTGGTGAAATACAACTGACCAAATATTTGTTTTAAAAGGAATTGCTACAATCCGCAAATACAAAAAGGAGCATACATATTTGGCATTTCTAGATTTTAAAAAAGCATACGATAGTGTGTGGAGAGAAGGACTGTGGTATGCTTTATGGAAAAATGGCATAAAGGGTAAATTATGGCGAATTATTAAACACACATATGATAACATTGAAAGCAAAGTCTCTCTTGGAGATATTGAGACAAATTATTTTGATCAAAATGAAGGTCTGAGGCAAGGATGTGTGCTAGCTCCAATCCTTTTCTCTATTTATATCAATGAACTTAAAAAATTACTTAATCAATCACTTCTTGGGGTACATTTAAATGAAACAACTGTAAATGGTTTATTTTTTGCTGATGACGTAGCTCTCATAGCACCAAATGAACACCAACTTCAACAAATGTTAGACATCACAAACAAATATTGCAAACTCTGGAAAATGTCAATTAATGAAGAAAAATCAAATATCCTGATTGTAAATAAGAAAATAGACAAACAGAAAAACTGGTTAATTGGTGATTTAACCATAAAGGAGTCAAATGAATACAAGTACCTTGGTTACTGGATCACACGTAATCTTTCTGACCATACCCACTTAGCAAAATTATCAAAGAAGTTTGACAGCTTATTCCCTATCATGAAAAGTACCCTTGGTAACCATGGTAACATCAACAGGGTCGATTTTGGCTCATCTCTATGGAATCACATAGTGCGTCCAGTATTGGAATATGCAGGTGAAATACTAATACTTAGTCGAACTGACATGGAATGTTTAGAAAAGATGCAAAGGTCTGTGGGGAAATTCATTTTAAAGGCAACTCGTTACACTGCAAATGAGGCAGTACTTGGTGACCTAGGTTGGACCACAATGGTAAGTAAATTTAATGTGTTGAAATTGAAATATTTAAAAAGACTATGTAATCTTCCAGAAACACGCTGGACCAAGATTGTATTCAACAAACTCACTGCAATCAGTCAAGACTCTGAAATGAACACGATAAACCTGTGCTGGGATTGGCCTAAATCTATAAATTACGTCTTAACAAATCTCAAAACACATAGAGAAGAAATAAAAAATCTCACAGACAATAAAATCAAGCAAATAATTTTCAAGTATGATGAATCTAAATGGAAAAAAGATATGGAAAAAAAGTCTAGTCTCATTCACTACCGTAGGTTCAAAACATCTTTAGAAATGGAACCGTATCTTAAATCAGTAAATGACTTCAAAGGGCCACAATTAAAATTTAAAGCAAGATCCTATACATTAGGACTCTCATATGAAAAGAGAAAGTGGGAAAACTGTAACTTTGATTGCTCCTGTCCCTGCTGTGGGCAAGAAGATGAAACATTTGAACACTTTCTCTTTTCGTGTGAAAGCCTTTCTACCTATCGTCACATCCTAATGAAGAACACAAAAGATCTTTTACTTAGCCATACAGAGACAAACCTATATCAAGATTTTATACAAGGCAAAGAACTGTTAAGCCTCTTTATAGGAGACAGTACAAAATATTATAACATTTTATTAAGTAAAAAAATTGACAAATTTATCCAGCAATTTCTAAGTAGTGCAATGGAACATAGGAAAACATGTTTAACCTGATGGAGAATTGTAATTTTTTATCTCTTTCTTTATCTCTTATTATTTCTTTGAAGTTATTATTTGCAATTTTAACATGATATTTAAATTTTTTTGTATGTATTTGATTCTATGTAAATGCTGCTCCTAATGTTTTTAGTGAGCCCCTGATATAAAAGGGATGCAGAAAATAAATAAATAAATAAATAAATAAATAACAAGTACTACTTAATAGAATATGAAATAAGATGAGTGATTCGTCGCCTTAGGATCTGGCAACTTGAATAGTACGTATCTAATATGGACACATTTCCAATAAGGTAAACATCATTCAGGAAGGTTACGTAACTGTCATCTGCAGTGAAAACAGCTTCAATTCAAATATGTAAAATATGTCACTGTCATTCTCCAAAGACAATAGGAGTACAGGGATAGCTTGAAAGAACGATTCTTTTGTTTTTGATTGATGATGAGTCATAGAACATTATCCTATATTTATGGCATTGCTTGTGACACTAATGCTGTACATACTGATAGTTTAATTGCGCATGGTGGAAAGTTGTGTTTCGGCTGAATAATTATATACATTGGCTTTCTAATTTTGTAAACAACGTACAAGTAACATATTAGCCTTACATATTCCGTCGCTTTAGCAACAGCAACGATACCCCCAGTACGCTCCCTGAAATATTGTCCGTTGATTAACACGAAGAAGGAAAAAATATGCTCTGTGAGAAGCGAGAATGACTAACGAATTTGACCTTGTCTTAATTTCTATGAAAATAAACACTTGTTTCAAAAAAAGAGAAGAAAAAAGATAGCTGAATATATGTACTGAAATTTTCGACATTGCACCTTAGTCATTGTCAGGAGAGTGACCTCTGCATTTATCCAGAACGACGTCCTTTAGCTTACGATCACGTGAACCTACATAAGTGGTCAAAGGTGCCTGGATGTTTGCATAGCCATCCGAGTCCGTTACATCACTTTCACATACAAAGACCTGACTATATGCTATCGTTTCAAGTTACAACTTAATTCTGAAACATTATTGTGAAAAGATTTATTATGCGTACTGTTAAGTATTTGTTTCGCCCTTTTTTGTGCCCATGTACAGTTCTCTTTTCCTTTTTTCTTCTTTTTTCTTGATATATTTGGTCATCTTGTAATAATGTGTTTACTTAATACTTACGACGTCAACAGTTACACCTTCTCGCCCCCCCCCCCCCCGCCTTCTTCCCATATTTCCCCAATATACGTTTTCACATTGCGTAGACACATTCATTTCTAAATCTTGTATCACCCCCTCATTAGTCATTACAGTCGATATATATTTATAGATGTGTTAATTCACCTACTTCTCATATTGAAGTTACGTAATCGTTCAATAATGATTTGTGTCTGAGTAGCGTTCTCACTACACCCAATTAATTTTTATTTCGGTACCATAGGAACAACTAATATCCCAGAGGAAAATTCCCACAGACCACTCATTATAGATACAAACAATACCACACTCCTGCTGACAAGCAGGCACTGGATGTGTACACACATGTCACCACGGGGAACCATGCAAGCAGACTCAAATTCTTACTAGTTTCAACTTGTATGTGTCAAAATCTGAGCATGCAGTGTGATGACATTAAACGTTGCATGTGTCTCTGTGTATCAGTTGGGGTGGACGGTGTTGTTTCTAATAATTTTGTAATGAGTTGGCTGTAGGAAGCCTGTTTCTTAGCTATTTAAATTGTTCTTGGGAACATAAAATGTGTATGATATGATTCTCGGTCTTTCGGCGACCCTTGGATATTTCTGCTGTAGCTTTTTGTAGCAAATAACCCTGATCCATGTACGGGAGTTTAGAGACTTAAAAACACAAGAGTTTAAGATGTTTTCTACTATTACAATTATCAGCTATTCGTCATGACTTAAAAAAAAACTTATCTTGTAGATATTTCTTTCATTGTTTCGTATAATACATGTAACAGGCCACGACGTCAGAGTATTACGTCATCGAGCTGAACACTAATGGTACAACATGTTTAGAATACCATTAAAATTGTTGGGATGACCATAATTTATTGTTAGTCAGAACAATGTCACTGGGTATGTACACCAAATGGTGTAAGAATCCACCAGTGTTGTTGTTTGTGTGGAGTAGCCAATAGTGATATCATTGAGAAATGCAGACTGGTACGCACTGTCACTGACAATGCAACTAATACAACAAACATTCATGGCCGTAAGTTACTCGTAAAAACACAGTCTTGGCTGGGAATAGATGGTACAGTGTCCCTGAGAACAAAAACTACTGCCAAGACACATACAATTAAATCACAAATCAAACAAGCATCCTCGCATAACATAGACTTTCTCTAAACATGACTTGCACCTTTTAACATTTGATGAATATTCAATAAGATTACACAATGCAATTTTTTTTGGCGGGGGGGGATAATCATTTTTACAAATAAAGAATGGCGACCACTGGGTTCAAATGAAAACGAAAGTGTGAGATATTCAAATACGTATAAAACAAACCTTTAACTATTCTATTTGAACAAACGACGGTGTTACACAATTTTTTCGTGTCAAAGTTCATACTGCGCTACTGTATTATGTACCTGTCTACCGTAATATCCTATCGCCAGGTGATGTCTTTTCGGGAGTCTTCGGGTTATTTCGGTAAGCGCAGCGTACCAAATTATAACACGCACGAGATAATATAAGTATGTTCCCCCTGATGTAATGGATAGCTAAGTTTTGTAGAACCCAGGTTTTTATGTAAATCGAGGTCTTTCTACTTTGATAATGCCATGTAAATTTTATTTTTATTGATTTTATTTTTATTTTATTTTATTTTTATTATTATTTTTATTTTTTTATATCAAGTCTAGAATAAATGTTACTACATTATCATCATTCATCAAATTCAGATAAGTTTTGTTACCGATTTATAAAAATTACTTATTTGTGCATATCACTAAAGTTATCTAGCGAAATACTATTGTTACTTTCATACCTATGATGAAGACAGTCATGACCCCACATTTTAAACATTTTTATCAGGATTGTCTCGAACCATAGCATGTTTTAGGACCCTATTCTCGTTGATTAAACGCCCACTTAAGGTAGAATGGTTATTATCGAATCAAGACGATTTGATTCATTTGTATTTGAAACAATGGGGTTGATCAAGTTCATGAAAGGAGTTTGTGTTAATCAATTCATGTCGTTTATAAGTACATTATGGAACATCCTGGTTTCGTGAACAGGTGCAGAGACATTGCAGAGATGGTCCTCAACCACATAATGGTTTTACTGTATACGTTTTTTTCGACCTGTTGCCGCTTTTTCAGACAAGAAATATACAGATCATTCATGTAATGCGTCAAATACTATTCTCCCAAATTGAAATTTGGGAGAAAACTGTGCACTTGTCTACTTGCACTTTTTGTAGGTGTTTTTAGGCGCAGGAATGTGAATGTATTGCGAGTGAAATAACGTTTTTGAAACTGTCCATTCTTAGACAATGAGGGTTGGTTACCGGTATCAAAAGTTAGATCTTCAGAATTGAATTTATCAATGACTCGAACTACAACATGTAACATTGAGATTTTTCCTGAAGTTGTGTTTTAAACATGAAATATGTGGTCTTCTTTGTGTGGGTGTACATTTTATTTTAGGAATGGATTGGTTTTTATATACCAGTGAGTCACTTAGAAGCACCTATGGTACTTATATAGCGAATGTCATTCCCCAAGAGCAAGATGGTTTTTTTCCATTGCCGTAAAAGAGTGCTATACCGGCGTTGCCGCAAAGGAGTCTGGTGGTTTTACAACGACGTCACTATGTATGTTTCTTGAAATGAATATTAATTAAAGCATGCCATGGTGGCCTTTACATCTTTAGGAACCCTTCAGATACACTTCTAGGTTGAAATCATTTGGGGTATAGTTAAGAACTAGTTCTACTGTGACTTTACCTGGTGGATCTACACATGTACCGGAACAATCCATCCATATACTAGCAGTACTGTTGTCAGCAGACGGTGGTTCGCAGTAGCCACAGTCGTCGTTTCTCCATCCACCGTCACAAATACCACGACAATCGAGACGACCGTTGTTGTAATCTTCTGCTAGACCACTGTCACCACCTGTACACGTAAATCAAAGATTTGACTTAGATCTTTTTAAATATGACTATCCTGTACATAATGAAAACATAAGAAAGTCACACATGGACATTATTGTTCGAAAATCGACTTCATATTTTTTTTCTATTGTTTAAAATGTTTCTTTCTGTTACAGGAGAATGAGTAGTAAATGAGTGAAAGAAGGGCACGATTCTTCGACTATACTTTTCATTTTTGTAAACTGTGTTATGAAAGACGCCAATGCCTTTATATTATTTCACCATAGTTAAATCTTTTATATGACCAGTTCATCTTTTTTCCCCAGTTTTAATTTATCAACTTCTTACGTAACGCTCTGCATCAGTGAAATTAAAACTTACCAACACATTCGCCACATTCATCAATAATTGCTGTGCCGTTACATGTTCCATAACAATCCCATGTAATGCGATAACCTTTTATACTTTTACAGACGCCGCACTGATCCATACCAAAGTTTGTACTACGTCCTGTGATTCCACCAATGCATTCATTGCAATCGTTGATATAGGCACCACCATTGCACACTCCTGCGCAGTCATAAGTGGCGTTTCCGTTACACGTTCCTGCACAATCCTCGGCGGCGTCGCCGTTACACACACCTGCACAATCGGTGATGCCACCACATATCACCACTGTAGGAGGAGGAAAAGAAAGAAAAAAAGGCACCATGAATTTGATTATGGGTGTATCAATTATTGAATGGACATGTAAGACACCAAATGCATGTATTGGCATTAATTACTGGTATTTAGGAGAGTAAAACCACATTTTGCAAAGTTGGCATTTTTGTTCATTGTATTCCAGCGATGATGACCGTTCTATAGTGATAAAGATCATGGAAGGCTTGGTGTTCGAGGTGAAGGTATTTGACAAAAATGTCACGTGACTCAAGACGATGAAATTTTTGCAAAGAAGGCTAAAAACCATTTAGTGTCTGCAGAAAATTTGTTGACATCATTAGTATAAATGTCGTTCACCTGTTACGAAACAATTTCAAGTTACTGCATGTCCAATTTTGTTTTATCGTGCAAATGAAAGCTTATACAAAAAAAATCATAAAACAATGAAATGTTGAACTGCAATCTAATTATAATTACATCTTTGTGCGAGTTATTCATTGAACCAGAAACAGATCTAGGCAACGCGATTTTATCAATCTATAATTCTTAATTTTTGCGCCAAAAAATTGTGTTTTGATGATGTATTCGACGAATATTTGCATTTCAATATCGTCAAATGGGTATAACATGATAATGCCGCCACAACAACATAGCGATTACCTTGCCGTGTTGAGAATGGAGAAATTTACAAAGCGTACGTCACTAAGCTAAAGACCGTGCCAATATGGCCTTTCAGCTTATTAAATTCTGCCAACGAACCGAACAATGATCTTTGGGAAAAGTCAACTTGAAATTTAAATGACTCTGAAAGACAGTAAATAGTTTCCAGACAAGGCAAATGTTTGTGTCATGTTTGGAAATAGAAATTCCTGTTCACTGACATTAAAAGCTTAAAATTTAGACGAAAGGTCAACCCGACTGTGATGAAGTAACTATTACATAACCAGTATTAATGTATAAATGAAGAATTTGTTGATAGCATTGAGCTTGTAGTGAAAATACCTTCTTCGAAAAAGTGAACGTCTGATTGGCTCATGTAGTCGATTTCGCATTCCATAATGTAAAGCATTTATGCCCATGTTGATGAAATGATTCAATGTGCTGTATTATGAATCGTTACATTTATCAAAGGAAAAGCATCTCTGTTGAAAAATATAAACTAGCCTGTCCATTTTGAAGGCATAACAATACGTCATTTATTTACCTGGATTTATAGTTGTTCTACGCGTTTAAAACCGGCTACTTTTCTTTGCTTTTGAGTTTTCACACACGAAACGAGAATGTGTCGGTCGCCTAAGAACTCTACATATGTTGAACTACTTATTAGTGGCTTCATTAAAGAGGGGAAACATTTCTGCAGCTTCCGTTTAAATTCTGACACCATGGTTAATTCCGGCTAAATTTTGACATTTTATTTATCGTCAAACTAGACGGACTGAACATAAAACAGTAAATAAATATCACTGAATTTCAGGTGTATAGAACTATGAATCGACAAATCGATCACATTAAAAAAGCAGTAGGACTCAACACTTAACTTCTTCTTAAGACATGGGCAAATCATTCTTAAGTACTAACCTTCTTCGTCTTCGAAGGCAGCAGTCAGAGCAGCACAGAAATCATCAGAAGAAGTATATCCTGTTAGTTGGTAGAACGGATCTTCAATTTCAGATGTTGCAATGTCAGACAGGAACGTTGAGACTTTCCCCATAAAACTTACACAGACACTTTCGTCAGTCAATACTTCGAACAGAGATTGCGTAAGAGTGTTGGCGTATTCAGCTGCATTGCCATTATCATTCACTTCAATTATGCCATCACACAAACTGTCTAGGTCAGAGTAACCAGTGAAGTCTTCAAGCAAATCTGGGAGTGCATTCATGACTTTCATCAATGAAAACTCATTCATGGACCATGAGGATTCTGACTCAGCGTAACTATCATCAATAAGTGCCATTAGTGCACCAATACTTTGGCACGTGTCAGCTGCCATACCAATTACAAACTCCATCCCAGTCGATGTAAGCGATTGAAGCATATCGACCATTGCAGCATCTGAATTCAGGAGAGCTTCTATTCCGATACAAACATCATCTTCTATGGGGTTAAAACCAAGTGTGTCGAATATAGAGGATACAAGACTGTTGAAGTCGACATCAATGAGTCCACCTGTCCAATCATAACCTTTGTCATTATCATCTTCAGTCTCTCCATCACCACCTGATAAGACAGCACCAAGGAGACTACTGCATTGATCTCTCAAATCATCCATATCATCTTCTTCTATCATATTACATACATGAGTGAATATCGCTCCATCCAACAGATTCAAGTCAAGTAGTTGACTGAAACTATTACAAGCAACACTGGCAGCATCAGCTAGATGCTCTGCATCTAACATACTGGCACCTACTTGGATTAAATCATGTATTGATAGACCAGATAGAATTGCTCCTGGGGTGTCAAAAAGTGCTTCGAGGTCTGACAGACTTGAGAGGTTGATGTCTATTGAGGATACGTCACTTCCCATTCCCATTACTAGTTCAGAACATAGTTGATCGAAAGACTCCAGACCAATGTAGCTGACATCTAAAGCACCGAACATTTCTTCATTTAATCTATTCAGCTTAGCAGAGCAGACTTCTTCAGACATCATTGTAACCATTAGCTGTTCTTTCATGTGTGCAACTATATCATCCATTGAATCCATACTACCTTCTGAAAATTCTGAGTCCATACTTTCTGGTGTTGCTTCTAGCATATACATACAGAGTTCGTCAGTGCTGTTGTAATCTCCAAGGACAGAGAAGAATACTCCAAACATATAATCAAAGCTCATATCCATGTGTTCAAACCAACTTTCTGGTCCCATTTCTGAACCACTTTCCTTACCCATACGGTCTTTACCATAGCTCATTGAACCCATACTGTCTTTACCATAGCTCATTGAACCCATACTGTCTTTATCATAGCTCATTGAACCCATACTGTCTCCACCCTCTTTATAGCACATTTCTAATCCGGCGTGATAGGCTGAATACATCATGTGATCTAAGAACTGGTCAAGGTAATCAGCCACAGTGGTTTCTGTGTCGGTTAGCATTCCGAAGATGCCATCACAGACTTCATCTGGGTTGATAAAATCGATATCTACAAATTCGGTGACCATCTCAAAGATTTTGGGAAATGAGAAGCCTTCTTCCTCTTCCTCTTTTTCAGTAGGCCAGTTTATACCCGACCACCAGTCTTTATCACCACTGTCAGTGATCATACCAAGAATGCCATCACATATCATCTCCAAAGCATTCAAGTCATCCAGTTCGACAATACGGCAAACTCGAGCAATACCACTTGCACCACTCGTGTCCAAGGCAGCCAGAACTTGACCTGCAGTACCGCAGAACATATTTGTAGCACCAGACATGTGATCTGCATTCAACATACTGAGAACTGCTCGGAAAATATCATGTAGGCTGCCTTTAGTCAGAAAATCAGACGGATTTTCGAAGAATGATTCAAGATCTGAAATCACTGATGATTGAAAATCACTGTCGAAATGTGAACTGGTATAGGATTGAAATTCACTGTCTGAGCCAGTGGCAACCATTTCGGCACATACGGCTTCGTAAGAGTCTAGGCCTATGTAACCTATAATGGTATCAAGATATCCATTTAATCCTTCGTTTATTTGATACAGAATAGAAGAGCAGGTTTCTTCAGACTGGATTGCATACATTATTTGTTCTTTCATATGTGCAACCATGTCGTCCATCATGTATGAACCGACACTCTCTGATGATTCTGAATCAACACTTTCTTTCTCTGATTTTGCGGCTATGATATATGCACAGAGTTCTTCAGTACTGTTATATTCTCCTACGGCTGTGATAACAACGTTCATGACATAGCCGAACTGTACGTCAGTGAACTCAAACGAACTTTCTGAAGCACTTTCTCTACCCTCTGATGAATACATACTGTCCATACCATCGCCATGACATAATTCACCTCCGACATGTAAAGCTGTATATAACATATGGTCTATGAGGCTGTCAAGGTAACCCATCACTGTCGTTTCTTTATCTGCCAGCATTCCGATAATTCCTGGACAGATTTCCTCTGGATTTGCCATATCGAAACCCATGATATTTGTGACCATCTCAAGAATATTCGGAAATGAAAATCCATCACTACCCCAAGTATTCCCTCCAGTGGTCGACCAAAGAAGATCTAACCACCATAAGCTGTCATCACCATCGACCATTCCATGGAAGATTGCACTGCAACTGTCTACAATGCCATCTATATTCTCTTCTTTGATGGACTCGCATACTTGTAAAATAGTTGGTCCAACTGACATGTCTGTACTAAGAACATCTGTAAATGCTTCACATAAAGTGGTTCCTGCATCAGACAAGTGTCCTGCATGCATTACGTGACTGGCCAGTGAGACAAGATCGAACATTGATAAACCTGGCAATAATTCACCAGAAATGGACTCAGAATTTGTCATCATCATTGACGATTCTAACGAACTCATGTCCATATCTGAAGACATTCCAGCTTCAGCGGCAGCTACTATAAATACACATAACTGGTCAAGAGACTCGAGACCTAATGCACTGACATCTAGAGCTCCATATAGACCATCATTGATACCATTCAGTATAGAGGAGCAGGTATTGTTATCATACATTGCTGTCATAATTCTTTCTTTATAAGTTGCTACTATGACATCTGTCATGTCTGCACCAACACTATCTGATGAGTCTGAATTAACACTATCTTTTGTTGCTGCTTGGAGAGCACCACATAGTTCATCTTTACTTTCATATCCTCCTATTGCTGAAAAGATAACACTAACCACAAAGCCAATGTCCACACCAGAATCATCCATCCAACTATCTGCAAACCAACTTTCATAACCATCGAGACTTGAGTTACCTAGACTTGATTTATCTAGACTTGAGCTACGTAGGCTTTCACTTTTAAAGTTCATTGAACTCTCTCCCTCTTCACTATATCTCTGACACATTTCACCTCCAACTTTCACTCCCAAATGTAGCATATCATCAAGGAAGCCATCAAGTATGTCAATCACTGTGGTGTTTTTGTTCAATAGCATGCCACCAATACCTGGACAGATTTCATCTGGATTTGTTAAATCAAAGTCCAAGAATTTCATGATAAGCCCCAACATATTTGGGAAAGGTAGGGCTCCTGTCTCCAGTATCTCTTCTCCACCGGCTGACCAGAGGAGATTGAGCCACCAATACTGACTATTGCTGTTCATGTTGTTCATCATTTGGTACATCATGCTGTTACAGCCTTCTTCAATGTCAGTTACACTTCCTTCATCCATCAAATAACACATTTGATGGAACACCTCTCCTTCAAGAACTTCACCAAATACGTCACACATAGTATGGACAGCATCAGAGAAATTGGAGGCAGTCAATAAGTGACCACCCAATTTGAGCACATCAATGAACTTTACCCCAGGCATCATCTCACCAGGCCAAAATAAAAAGGATTCGAACTCAGACATCTTTGAAGAATCGAATGAACTTAAGTCAAGACTTAGACTTGATTCGGAATCTGTAGCTGAAGTTAGTTCTTCACATAACTCGTCAAGTGAATCAAGACCTAGGTGACTTGCATCTATAGCACCATGTAGTCCATTATTGATTCCATTCAGTATAGATGAGCAGGTATCTTGAGAATACATGGCCTCCATAATACGTTCAATGAAAGTGGTAACCAAGGCATCTAATGTATCAAGATCAGCATCATCTGCTGTTGCTGCAGTTACATCAACACATAGCTCTTCGAGGTCATCATAGCCACCAATATTTGTAAAGATGACACCATACATGGCGCCAATGTCAACATCATCAAAATCAAACCAGCTGTCTGAACTTCCCATACCGCCATCAAAATGACTATTTGACTTTGAACTATCTTCACTGTACATACGACAAACGTCACCTCCTAGGTATAATAATCGACGTAGGGCATAATCTAACAGCTCTCTAAAGTAATCAGCCATTGACGTGTGTGTGTTTGAAACCATACCAACAATACTGGGACAAATTCTCATTGGATCAGTGACATTAAGGCCAAATATATTGCCGAGGATTTTACCGAAGTTTGGAAGCGGAACTACTTCTTCGTTCGCAATTACATTTTCAACAGTGGACCACATAAGACTTATCATCTGCAGCATGTTATTACCACCCATCAATTCATTAACTGCATCTCTACATCCTTGTTCGAGACCCACTAAATCGTCTTCTTCTATCAAACTGCATATATGCTGTAGCATGCCCCCTCCAAACATGTCCGAAGCAAGTACCTGTGATTCATCAAATGAGCCACAGAAAGTGCTAGCGGCACCTGAAAGATCTGATGCAGACAACATATGGCCACCCAAACTGACTAAGTCAAGGAGTTTAACACTGGGCAGAATGCCGCCAGATCCATCTGATAATGATTCAAAATGTGACATTGAACTGAAGTCAACGCCTAGACTGGTTTCAGGGTCTGTGGCGGTTGTTATCACTTCACATAATTGGTCAAGTGATTCCATACCATAAGCAGTAACATCAATCATGCCACCAAGTCCGTCATTGATTTCATTCAGTATGTCGGAACAGGTTTCTTGAGAATGGAGGGCCTCCATTACTCTTTCCATTGAATTTTCAATCAAGCCGCTTAATTGCTCCAAAACAGCACCATCCTCTGAGGTTGCCTCTTGGACATGGGCGCACAATTCATCAGTACTTTCATAGCCGCCAATAGCTTTGAAGACTACAGCCATCGAATTAGCTGAGTCACTCTCACTACATAAGTCCTCCCCTGCGACTACTGCCATGCGTAACATGTTTCCAATCACGAGCCTAGAGATATCTGACATCGTGGTATACGTATCGGCAAGCATGCCGACGGCAATTGGACATATTTCCGCTGGATTGGTCATATCAATACCCATGAGCTCGTTGATAGCTTCGGCAAAGTCAGGAAAATGAATGCTTTCTTTGTAGAAATGGTCTGTGTCGCTGCCATGCTCGCTATCATCTCCCCGCATGTCACTGCCATCATCTCCCCATTTGTCACCTATATCTAAATCAGAAGTAATAGCTGCACATACCTCGTCCTCCAGCGCAACATCACCGTCAGCGTTTACGGCACCACAAACTGATGACACGATCTCTTCACCTAAGTAGAGCGATAAGACGTCTTCCATACTACCACACATGGAACTGATGGAGGCACGAAGGGTCGGTTCATTCACGGCTTCTCCCACTGTAAGCATCAACGTCTCCATCGTAATACCCGGTACAATAACTCCTGGCTGAGCAAATGGTTCGACATAATCTTCCGAAGTTTCACTCTCTTCTCGTTTCTGTCGTTGTCCTATGTTGCCAGCTATGCAGATTGAAAACATCAAAGATAAAGCTAAAATTATCTTGTAAAACCCCGCCATTTCTATTTGTTTCTATGAGGTACGTTTTCGTCACGAAATAGTTTTTTCTTCTTTACTGGGTTTTCATCTTTCGCGTGGACCGGCGGTGGTCTGCACACTTGTGACACAGTGAAAGCAGTGCCTTCAGATTATAACAATACCGTTCTTGAATAATCCCACCATTCGTCAATAACAATGGTATTCAAATCAACCCATTGATCACGTCAAGTAAATTAACATAAATCAATGCCCTTGTCTCGCAACTCTTTCAGTCGATGTTTAAATACCAACTATGACTCTACTACAGAAGAAACTAGTGTCTTTTCTTTCTCAATTGAAAAGTTATTTTAATTGCGCATGCGTCTACTACAAGAGTATTTTTCATTCAAATCATATTCGCATGCATTAACACTTGCAAATTTTGATTATGCAGATATTTTTGGAAATATTACAAGCCTTAGAATGTGCCGAGTCATGATATTGTTTTAAAGGGATCTAATGTGAACTTCTGCACTAATAATAACACATAATAACACTGTGAACTTCTGCACACATAATAACACATAATAACACTTTCTTTTGAAGTGTGCTTCTAAAGAAGTAGTGAAAAGGGCCTACGTTTGCTAGTAGTATATAAAAATTACAAAAAGTTTGGGAGCGCGTTATTCGGAATAATTCGATAACACTAGTCAATTGCAAGAACGCAAAGTTTTCCAAAGACCCACATGGGAATTTAGAATATGGTAATATTTGTGCTTGTGTCCAATGTGATATGACATGTTATTCGTACGATATCATTTATTTCATATCCATATTATCAATGCTAGTTACTTTTATAAATCTAACTTTAGCATTTGTAAGGCCCCTAGATTTATTGCATCCTATGTAGATGTCCTGTTATTATGATGTCACAAAACTTAATTTCATGTTTTTGCGGACCGCGACAAGGTTCGTCGCGAGTGGATGTGTAATTGCTGTACAGTCATTCGTCAAATGACGATGTTTCTAGCTAACGTCACATATTTTTTACTCGTTGCGTTTTGACTACTACCGACAGAGTTCAACGTCCTTTGACCATTAACAATGCAGATGTATGTTTTACCTGTAATTTTATAATAGATATTCTAGAAATGGTCACCCCCCTCTTACGTCAATTCCTTTTCAAGGTATTGAAAAGAGAACAAAAGATGATCAAGAGAACTGTTTGGGTAGCTATGTATAGGTACACCAAACAATGATAAACAATGTTAGGTGTTAGGTACTCAGCTTGTAAAACCTTTGTCTTTTAAATTATAGGTACCTAACCCAAATCACTCTTAAAACCATAATCAAACGATCAAGGTTTATCATGACGTAAGAAAAAATTGGTGAATGTACTATGAATGTCATTTTGTCAAGATGGAAAAGTCATGTCTTGTCCTCCGTTACCATGTGAGATGTTTGATATCTGCATTTACATATAGTGACAGACTCAAGAAGAACAAAACATTTTATCCCGGTCGTTGTATGGTACACAGCAACGAATTAAAAATGTGTGTACACACGGTTATACAAGGTGTCACCAACGTGTGATTGTTGAATGAATGAATGAATGTACGAATTGACTTCTTTGCTCTCTTGTGTTTTTTAGGATATTTAGCAGTCTCTGTTTGTATAGATCGTTGTTTTAAAGGGCTTATATCGGGTACAAATCTCTGTCATTTCCTCCACCAATATAGCAATCTACTCTTACTGGCTCTTACCACAGATTGGGCAACGACGCTTCCAAGAACATCAATATATCAAATTAAAAAAATTATCGCCTTTTTCATTCCATTGTAATTGTAATTGCATGGTGATGCCGGTAAAATCAATACAGTATCACGACACCTTATTTGATCTATCAGACACCCATAATGACTTGTCTGAAGCAATCCATCGTCGTAGTGCACCTAGCCTTTTTCTAAAGACAACACTAATTCACGACTTCCTAATTTATTATTTCGTTGCCTCATCGGAGAATACACTTTGGCTTGCGAGAATGGAAGCCAGTCGTATAACACTTAAAGTGGTCATATTGACGAGGAGTGGGTATTCATTTTGTATTTTGAGTTTATAAAACAATTTTATCATGGCGTCCCACTTGAAAAACCAATGTGAAACGACATAGACCAAGTCTGTGTTTGTGTAAATCAATACATTGCAAAAGATTGATAAATGTATAGAAAGATTTGTTATTGTACGTACAATAACAAACTTTTCACACATTTTTTACCTTTTTGCACTGTATTGAGTTACAAACACAAACTTTGTCTATGTCGTTTCACATTGGTTTTTCAAGTAGGGCACCATGATAAAATTGTTTTATAAATTAAAAATCCAAAATAAATACCCAATTCTCATCCACTTTAAGGTTACACCATATTTAAAACCTTCAAGATTCGTTATGACTCCAGATAAAATAGCCCAGCCGCAATCTAGACACCAACGGTAACAATTATAATACGCACATTATTAATATTACCAAAGTAAAGCAGTTTGCATCACCATATTCAGACTAACTATTCTAAATGATGGGGTGGTTTTGCTATGCCTTTATAAGTTGTAAACAGTCTACACCATGCTTACGCGAAGACCTCACAGTCAGCCAATTTTGTTTGCCATATTCTACATTTACGTGGGTGATAAAGAGACAGCTCTACGGTATGGTTTTGAAACAATATTATGTGTAAATATACTAACTGGTTTATCAATTTACCCAGTACTTGTTTATTTACTGACGAAGTACAAAAGTATACATTTTCATTCATATTTCTATGAATTATTCATTGGCGCATTCTATTCTCCCGTATATACCTACATATGTACATCATTTTATCCTAACAGTGTGAGTCACACAACGAAGAGTGGTGGCGCTGTTCTGTCTCAACCGACAGTACGAAGTGCTGCGTCATATCTACAGATACGTATAAAAAAGGTTTAAGTAAAAGTAATGCAATAAGTCAATTTACAAACATATTGTCGAATGTAAAATGAATGAGTAGTGAAAGAAACTAATTGATTTTAAAGTTGACTGATAAGAGCTAAAGCGACATTTTGTTCTAACTACGAATGTAGTGAGTGGCATACGTCTAAACATATTCTAAATGTGTGAGTAGATTTTGTCAGTGTTGTTCAATGTGGTATTTGAGGAAGCCAGTTCAAAACACCGTTGAGTTGTTCACGAAGAATTGGATATAAGAGTTACGGTCTATAAAAATGGCAAATATAGGTGAAAACGTGTCAGCATATGTATCAAAAACACCTTGTGGCTTCCTAATGTGCTTGTATAATAAGCCATATTTTACCTAAAGCTATAGGGGTCTGAGCCTAAATGTAACGAAACTTGCGATTTGTGTGTTACAAAATGAATGATCAATTTTGAGCAAGATTATGGATACCAATTTGCATAATTTAATACATTTGGTAGGCATTATGCATATTAATGAAACCAATTTCAATAAGCATGACTATCAATACAACTGTTAATAAGCAAGCTATCAATGGAATGATGCTGACAACAAGCATGCCATTTTCCCCAAATACTGTTATTTATCTTTAGACGATGTTTTTGCATGATAATTAGACTCGTTATCATAATTTTAACAATGTTCGTGTATATCTTTATTGATTTTCACCTAAGTCGACTGAATAAATGGGTCAGTCAGACAATATGTGATCCCTTTCAATGTAAATAGTGCACGCAATCGCAATCATAGTAACTTGGATTAAAATTTCACCTTCCAAGCATTAGGTTTGTTTCTTGTTTGAAACTAGGGTGAGCAGAACCTTAACTATCCATTTAGCACATCAGAACCAAAGCTTTATGAAAATACATCTATTTCTCGAAGTTGCGTTGCTCTTTTATATTCATAACTTAGATAAATCACAACATCATATTCACATTTTATAATGCTTTTATTGACACATCAAATCATACTCTATATACAATAAATGTCTATAACCCAAGGTAAAAATCGAATATATATATATATATATATATATATATATATATATATATATATATATATATATATATATATATATATATATATACACTCTCAGGATATGTAAAATGTCTATGCTGAAGTAACCAGTGCTCAATACATATGTATGTAGAGCGGTGTAAATAACATAGTATCAAACAAGATAAACAGGATACATACATACATACATGCATACATACATACATACATACATACATACATACATACATACATACATACATATTGACGTTGGACCCCCTCCCTCCATATAAAGTATTCTTCTGCTCTAGGACATAAAATCACAAAAGTGACATTGATGGCACGTTTGTTGGACGGATTCATTTCATATATACATCGTAAATATTGTATCGTAAATATATCTTGATCTTGACGTTGAATTCGAATGATCCAATATCCCAGTCCCAAAACAATGTCATGATTTGACATTGACATAAACTTCAAAATTGATACAAACTGTAACATGAATGTGGTATACGCCTCCTAAACTACACAAAATCGTAAACTTTTGCTGTTACTTCGTTATAGAAAACCTAAATTCGCCGTTATGAAGAAACAAAAAGCCACCGTGCAAATGTTTTCAACATAGGTCAGAATTTATACTTTAAAAATAGGCAATATGGCTGCCGAACACGACTGTGCTAATTTATGTTTGGAATTTATAAAAGATTGTCGATATTTTTGAAAACATGACGATGAACCCATTGCTTTCTCCCTTCAATTTATGACGTCATGAATTTAACCTATGACCTTGAATGTAGCAATGCAAATGTATAATATGTAGCGATGAAATAAAATAAGAATCTATCCTAATATCGTAAATGTATAGTACTTATTGATATCAGCAAACAAGAATCTGTTCTGCACGTATATTATTGGCTGAACCGAGTTTTCACTGGTCCGTCATGAAGTAAACTCCTGTCTTCCTCCTACCAATGTTTTGGAATCAGTTTTCTAGTACTTTTTTTTCTACGGAACAAGAATAAAATTACAAGAGGTGTGCACTAAACTAAACAGCAAAAAAAGTCACTCTATTTCATTAGCACACTTATAGTTGCGGTTCAAAATTGCAGCAATCGTTGTATAAAAAAGGAAATGGAGGGTAAGATTTGAGCTTTCATTTCTTTCACAAGAACAGTTTTCAATGTAATTCAGCCAAATTTACAACATGATTTACTTGCACAGCGAATTTCAAAATACTGTACAGTTTCATATACAGAAGCTAATAAGAAACTGCACATTCTACAGCAAGATTGAATGAATACAGTTTCTTGCAACATTTTGTCCACATGAAATGAACATTGGTGCCACCATGCAGACATCAAATGCAGATTTCAAAATATTGGCACCAGCGTGTCTGCCTCTTGTTGCAGTACGTTCATTTAAATGGTTTATTTCAGACAAAATGTAGCAATAAATTGATATCTTGCCATTAAAGTGTAGCATGTGTTGTTTCTTTACTGACACCTGTGTGGTTGTATCAAACAGAGAAGCTGAGCGGTATTTTGAAATCCACTGTATATTTGCAGGGACAACAAGGGTACATTACTGGGTAGTTACTTAGTATTCCAAGCTAAGCTTCTTTCATTCTGTTTGTTAACAAAGTTATAATCTCTTGGGTGGAGCTAAAATGACTATTTTAAAATCTAATTATATTTTTTTAATGAATGTCAAGAGTAAAATATTGTACCTGAGAGAGTTACAGCCAAGATTAAAGTTGTGTGGAAAGTACAGTGTACGCGATGTCATTATCACTGAACCATGTAATTTTTCCCTTTGACTCTGTTGCCTTAGTGGTAGCGTCGTCTTCGTGGGTAATATGTATGAATGATAGTTCGGATAGGTACAGACGGTATGTTACAATGTAACACTCACAGGTATGGTTTATTTAGTGGAGACATTGTTTCGAATAAGGTTACAGGCATTCAAAGTGGTTCTTGTCTGAGTCAAAGGTAACAAACGCCCTTACTGTTTCTGGTGTTCAAAAAGTTGTAACTGCTTTTGTGAAGCACTGTTGCAGTTATCATACAATTAATACTACAGATTGGTGAATATACGGGCACACAGCCTCACAATGAGCGCCGTTTTTCAAACGGAAACAAAAAGACTACTGGGTCAATTGTAAGGATGTTGGTTAGACTGTATGTACTTTTCAAACAACTATGATCTTGGTATTGGTTGTATATAAACTACGACAAAAAACGTTCTCGATAAAATCAATATTACAGTTGTTTATCTTACAGTGACAGTATCACAAGTGAAAGTTAGAAAAACTAAACAGCTCACTTTGCATGTTTTATAAAAATTGACCAACATTAAATGAAGGCACCGCTAAAATATTGTCAACGTGTTTATGGCTATAAGACGCGTTGACCTTTGCTCTATTCCATTTCACTTCTATGTTTGTTCAACATAGCAAAATGATAATACTCCATTCATATTCCTTTGTAGACACATTTCGTGAGGGCCACAGGTCTAGAATTATTCTTTCATCCGGGTCACACCGTGACGTGGCAATTACAGATTGGTTGGTGAACTGATAATGAAATGAGATCGACTATGTTTGACCAGTTTGTGACCAAATGACGACAATGTGCAGTTACAAGAAAATTATGCAACTTTTAGACGATCCTTTACAATCTAGTTGACAACCATTCTTGGTGGACATTTGCAACATCACAGTTGTCTCATAAACATGTATCGTACACTGCAGAAAAACAGTAATAATTGCATCGAATTTTATAAATTATGTAAATTCTCTCTAAATCATTTTGGTATAATATTGGATAAGATGCATGTTCTCTAAATATGACCAACGGACACAGTTGCACTATGACGGGAGGAAGGACGGCTTGATGTTTCCGTCGCGTTATCCTGTTGACCAGCTTCCGATACAATGGTCAACCCTGAACTTGCACTTCTTGGTGGTACATACGATGCCTTGGGACGGCTGAAACCGTTCGTTCTATCGTCCAACCCTGCACTCCATGTCGATGATGGCCGTGGAGTTACAATGGTGACATCGAATTTTTCTTCGGGGTCTTCAGGTTGAATTTGTTTCTTGGGAGGTTCCATACATTTGACGACGATGACCGTGGTGATGATGATAATGATAATAAGCCCGGCAACGCCGACAACAACACCAATAACAATCTTAATGTTTCTGTCATATTCATCGTCAGAAGCTATAAATGAAAATGATGATAGACAGAGAATGGTTAGTTACACTCTACGACAACATAATACAGTATACACTGTGTTGTAGATAACATGTGGATATAGCTCAGTGGTGTGCTTATGTGGACGGTCTCTGCAATATGCGCAGCAATATTCCGATATAGCGAAGACCGTTTTCTTACTATGAACATGCTCTGGCGAATCAGTATCCCGGTTGGACGTACCCCTATGGGACGTATACCAACCCTTGACAAATTTACACTTAACCTGATGAAACAGGCTGAGGATCAGTCTATACATATGCGACGTAAAAACCGTTAATGATAAACACATATAGAGGTTAACATACCGTTTATGACTGGCCCTTCTTCTGTTGTCATATTTCCTACTGTTGAATTTAAACAAAAACAATGTTTTATGTTAGCATATATATAGCAACAGACAAATTTCTACTGCCAGTGATAGTATCACCTTAATCCCGAATAGATATCGCCTTATTGCTTTGTGAAACCATGAATATCCCATGCCGAGTAGCACTGAAGAAAACTTTTGAGTTAGTGTTAGAGTTGCCATGCCATATGGAATCATAGTAGAAAAGTCCCATTTGGTCTTATCAGTTTGTAATACACATAGTAATTTTAGGATATTTCTAACTGTCAAAATTCACATCTTTGAGAAGCAGAATGACACAGATCAAATTCATTATAGCATATCAAGATGCAGACTGAGAGGTTTGTCGTCCGATGTGCTCGCTTGTTACAGACTTTAGCTCGCTTTAACATGTTTAACAAGGGCGCCATCAACTGCGAACCTTTTAGTCTAACTAGTGTGTTCTACATAAGTGTATTCACAGGGATCACACAACACATGACGGCATGGTCATATCAATGTTTACTGAAATCTATGTGCCACATGAGCCAAAGACAAGGAAAAGGAAACGTTTGATTATAATATATATATTGTATAATAGTTTTAATACTGCGGAGTTCGGAAGTTTGACGTAGACCTTGGGTGTACATGTGTTGAACCAAGCAACGAAAGCAAAGCAATGTTAGTATATTCTATTGTATATCCTAAATGAATATTCTTACAGTAACCTATCTATTACTACACAATTAACTAAGTTTGCCCTTTAATTGCACACAGCAAATTTGTACAAACTATCTTCCTTTAATAATTCATCACTTCGCCACCATCGATATCTCTATATACCAACTATCAAACTACTTTCTGACATTTAAGATTGTAACCAAAATTGTATAATTGTATAATTGTAAAATGGAAATTTGCATGACAACGACCATCTAGCCATGACCTTTCTATCATTTAGACATCACCAGGAACACTCCAAATATATCTGAAACAAATCTACCCAATAGATTCTGTGTTTAAATTTTGACCCAAAAATCGCATTGTTTAATTTGTACCTCATTTCCATATGACAATTATGATATCACCTTCTATAGAATAATTTGTCATCTAGACATCCTTAGGAACATCCCTAACAAATATCAAACTCGTGGTTTTGAATAAATCACACATTTACATAAAATGTGTATACTAACAAAGCTATGCATTCCAATACATCTAAAGAACCTGTCTAATCCATACTCTGCGTAGAAGACTTTTAGATGTGATTTTGCTTTCTGGAAGTGTTTTTTTTTCAGTTCAGACGGTCTGTGTCAAACATTTGAACTCCACACTAGTTTGCAACAGAGTATATACAAGGAGCAACAGGATAGAAGATTCCACCCCTCATTCATCTTAAACATTCATCAAACATTATTACACTTGTGGTTTTTACAGAAGTTTTATGTTATAGATATAATCCAGATAAGATATTTACGTATTATGTACAATTACTGTTACATGAAGGAAGAGAGAAGTATAAATGTTTGCATGCAGAAAATATTTTACCAAATAAAAGAGATTTATCATTATATTATAATAGGTATTCGCAAGAAGAGAATATGTCGATATTCTCTATACAAAGGTACCTGCTGCACTGGATTCTGTAGTAGCAGTCAATACAGTTGATATCGGTTCTGTATGGAATTAAGCCCAGCGAGAAAATATGATCAACAAAACACAAATTATAACAATACAAACATTCAAATGGACATTGTTACATATACATGATTAAGGTATGTATGTGTATGTGTATTTGTATGTATGTATGTATGTATGTATGTATGTATGTACATTTATGTGTATGTAAAAGTGTATGACTGGCTGACTGGACAAAGATAAAAAATACGATAAAATGGCGAGAACGATTTTGTAGCTTCTTACATCATTTGCACCTATTGGAAATAAGAAAGAACCGCCCCGTTCTAATTTCATTAATATGTTATGGTTTGTATTATATGTATCTCTCACCTGTTGTAGGAACAGCGGCAGAAAAGACACTGAAGGTTGACAAGTGAGTCACTTGACATTGAACCGTGTTGTCATCGTTCTCAATCGTAGTGACGCCATCAGTCGACCAGTTAGAGGCAACCTCATCCCAATATTTACAGGTGTACACTAAACTACTATCTGGGCTATTTATAGTTAGATTAACTATGATTGGGTTCGACAGGCCAGTGATGTTTAGGGTTTCATCTGAGAAAAAATAAGGAATAAATGAAGACTGGATGAGTCAAGGGAAAACAACTTGTTGAGTCACAAATCAATGAAAATACACTTAAAATAAACACTTTAACTAAATTGAATTTCTACGAAATCTTGGTAATGGTTTAATTTTATGACACAAAATAAACACAGTCTGTTATAGACCGATAACGATATTCACAATTCACAATGCTGCGCTGTTTGCGATACACTGCTTAATATCTTGCAACTTGTAACTTGCAAGAAAACGTCAGAGAAACTGATGACATACAATACAATGCAGTGCAGTGCACAATGCACGCAAAACCACCTTTTACAGATACAAAATATCAAGTATGAACCAGTTATAATCCACTGCACACAATAAAAATATTCCGAGTCATAGGGAATGAAAACAATATATACATACAATTGAATCCAAAAGCTATCGTCAAATACGCGTGTCCATGTGGATAAAGACATACTAATTAGACACACATGTTAACAGGATAAACAGAAAACAGTAACATGGCAACCGCACTTATCCCATTCAGCTGACTGAATTTAATACTCATACCTTGGCTTGGCAGTACTAGTACCTACAGGACCTAGTTTGACAGTACTCGGTTCACCTGAAATATTTGGTTTAGCCATGAGTGGTTTCTTGCCGATACAATGATAAAGTTTTATAGTTATATAATTTTTTTTTCAAGTTTACCTGAGTTAGGATCTGCAAGTTCGATCGACAATATGTCAGATGCTCTGGAGTTTTTATCTTCGTCGGTGGTGGACAGCAAATCAGTGTTTGAGTCGTAATGATTGGTTTTCACTGATGTACCAGCGCAAGTGCCACTGTCACATGTCCATGCTGCAGTATACCTGTTCATGGTGACAATGGACGTAAAGTACATTAATTCTGTGTACAACATCTCTATACTCTGAGGATACTCACGAATACACGTTTTAAAATCAGAAAGAATCAGCAGGAAAATGGACCATGAGTTTTTTCTTAGGCAGGTATTTGTGAATTTAAGAGTTCTTGAGTCTATGTCAACTTACGTGTTTCTAAGATCATCACCGAAGTCAATACTTGCTCCTCCAGATGATGAGAATGACTCATCAAGGACATTCTTCTCAAGACGCATAGTTACTCCCGTAGAAGAAATATCTGTAGCCCCTCCACCTAACGATTTACCACGTATCAATGATTTCACGAGTTTTGTCATACCAGTCCTGTAAATTAAGCAGAGAATAAATAACTTTTGTTGTTTGCTTTTCGGTGTCTTTTTTTCTCTTTCCAGTGAAATAGAACCATCGATATCTTGACAGTACAGTCCAGATCTGAACTCACCGGCATTTATCCAACATGGCTTCATTCCAGACAGGGTCTAATCCTGCGGCGACATTCTGGATTTGGTTCAACATTACACGTGCGTTTTCGTCCTTAATTACTGCACCGTCAGTCGAAGAGAAAACGTCACTGATATCCTTCACAGAGTCCAAGAAGTCGTCTGAAAGATATATAGGTGTATAAGTCATTAATATGTCCCTTGTTGGGGGTGAACTGTTAGTATACATATGCAACATGCTATGATGACCGATAATAACAAGGCTTCCACGCTCAAACCCACAGCCCCCAATATTAATATTCTAAACATCGTCAAACTTAGGTTTGTATATGAATAGAAAGCTTACCTCTGCAAGTATAATCTGGGTGTTCATAATTGAACGCTGTCTATGTGTGCAAAACTTCAAAAGTTATGGAATGGATTGCTAATTGAATTAAATATAAATGCCATGGTTATAGACTTAGCCCGTAGAGTCGTCTGAGGGGCTAGTAATGATCCCTACGGCAAAAGTCTTATCTGAGGTCTATGAAGTCTGATACACATGCGCCGTAAAGGTAAACTCGAACCTCATCTAGAAACATAACAAGACCATATAATACTCACCTTGACTATCGATCGACATGTCTGAAGTTACAAGTTGGGATACTTGATCAATGAGAAGGACAGCGTCATCAGTACTCAGAACTGAAGTACTTATTACATTTCCAACGAGCGTTAATAGACTCTGTTGGTCGGATGTTGTTGTATCAGCGTATGAACGCTTACGACGACGACGACTACCAGAAGTTTTCGTCACCAGCATGTTAGTATTGACGAGAGCGCCGAGGTAATCACCTGGTGAAAATCAAAGCAATAATAATGTGTGTAAACAAGAATTCTTACTGGAGGCTGTAGCTTATTTGTTCGTCAAATTTTCTTTCTGTGAGTTTGATAGTCTAATTCGAAATTATGATATTTATGTACTAAATCATTGGTAAATTAATCATTATTATTGTCATATCATATCGATGACGTAATCATTTGTGATATGAGGAGGTAATAAACGTCATCACATTCACTGTAAACGTCACCACTGAGGAATCAAGTTTCTGATTGGATAAGACAATGGCATTTCGAATAAAAGCAAACGAGATGATTCTAGCTATATCTCGCAAGAGCGTCGCGTTTGTTACCCAACAAATGTTAAACTTCCATACCTTGGTATTCCATAGGTTCAATCTGGTTACTTCTGAAGTCGGTGATTTCAGAGGCACTAAATGACGACTTGACAGTGACGTTGACCTCTGAACTGAATTCTTCACAACTGTATTTGTCACACACCTGTAAACAAATGATGTAACAGTTTGCTAGTACACAATATTACGATGGGATATAGTTGAATCGATACAGAAAAATGGAAAATGGTCTTATAAATTATCTACAGTCGTTGTCAAACCACTTGTCTTTGACCTTGACTAGAGTGACTTCGGTTGTGGTAAAACTTCTAAATCGAGATGACGTGGTATGTCAAGCTACAGAGACGAACGCTTAGCATATTTACCCTTGCTACGAAGGTATTATTGTTGTATCCATCTCTGACTGGTTTACCAACACCGGAAGTAGATGGTTCGGATCCCTTTTGATTGACAGCTTCAGTATTACCATCATCATCTTTCACCATAAAGATTTGATAGCTGAGTGGATATGCATCCTCGTCCGCGACACAATTTTCAAGTAGGTAGTTTATCTAGGTGCGTAAAACATAAACATCTGCTTATTCCAATACAATGTATCTTGTTTGTTTTAGTCCACACCACTTTCGCCATTATAGCCACTATTGAATAACACATTGGTGGGTGTTTGATTGATTGATTGATTGATCGATTGATTGATTGATTGATTGATTGATTGATTGATTGATTGATTGGTTGGTTGGTTGGTTGGTTGGTTGGTTGGTTGGTTGGTTACGATGAACACAATGTATTTCCAAGAAACATGTTTCAAAAACATGTATTTTCACGTTGTTCACTGTGATCAAAATGTTTTCACTATTATGATTTACCCCTTGAACATTACAACGTTGTTATTTGTATTGCATTTACCTCTTCCATTTCTGTATAGGATCCAGCGCCATCTGCCACAGTAAAATCGCATGACGTCACACCAGAACGAACAGAGAAGGAAACCTTGGAAACGCTGGATTGGCCATCTTGATCAGTAGCTGTGACCTGGACATTGTAACTTGTACCTTTGACCAACAAACCTGTAACAGAAGTATGATAAATTTAATCTTTATAAGACGTCGTATCCTTAACATTGTCTTAGTACTATTCTTGACCCGAGGTGGTCTGCTTCATGATGTCTAGACAGATTGTGATTACATGTACTGTGTCCAAATGAACACTGATTGCGAACATTTCAAGTAGGGGAGGGGCAAATGAATTGGTTAAAGACCACACAGTGTATATAAAGGGTCCCTATCATAGTTACTGTTTAATTTGAATGCTTACCGTGAACAACGCATGGATTCCTCCTTGAAAATCCAAGATATATCACAAGAAGTCACGAACATAAATAACAATTTATTTAACTTCTATCCACTGATTAAATGAAAACCCAATGTGAAAATGTTGCATACTCGTGTTATATATATCACTGTCAACATACCAAATCATTGCATACCATATGAATGTCATACAACCCATTTTATGTTAATTGTTCACTGTCTCGGTTTGATACAGTCACACAGAAACCAATTAAAAAAACTGCACATGCAGCCATCAAATGCAGACATCAAAACATTGACTTCCGTGTGTCTGTATCTAGTTCCAGTATCATTAAATCATAATTTCATTTAGACAATTGTAGCTAGCAATGAATTGCGATCTTGCTACCTAAACGTGTAGACTTTGCAATTTCTTATTGGGGTCTGCGTGGTTGTATCAAACAGAGCTAGCGAACACTAACATGACATGTGTTGTAACTGTCACTACACCATTAACTTGACTACACTTCAAGGAAATTGCCAGGGATTCTAACTGGTTTGATTCTTACTCCCCAGAGTCTGTAACTTTATGTATGCAACAACTGAACTAACTCGAGTTACTTACCTGATCTGATTATAACTTGTACAAAAGACATGTCGCCCCATGGTGAGGCGTGGATCTTGGGTACACTCAACAGACCAGACATATCACTGAAGTTAAAGTATCCATAACCACTATCAGTATCCACTGTTTGCCATACGACAGACACCAATGGAACGGTGTGTTTGATGAAAGCACTAATTGGAACTGTGTCTTCGTACGTTACTTTGTTTGTTTCACTGTTATCAAGCTCGACGATAACCTGAAAAAAGGAGAAAAAGTACATCAAAGATTGTAATATGTCACAGCTTTCAAAGTTTGAACACATCCTTTTTGTGGGTTCATAGAGAACGAATAGAAAACATCCTTTCAAATGAATTTTCACAAAGTATTGCAATTGTAACTTTATATCAGAGAAATTTTTTTTAAATTTTACCTGTGGTGGATTACCGGAGACTGCAGAAATTCGAACGCTTACAGTAGCCTGTCTGGTTAATTTGCTTATTGTCAATGTAAACAAATACGTTTTGTCAGCTTCCATATTCATGGCATCGAGACTGAGAACAGCGGACTCTGCAGCAGCAGTGGTTGGGAATAAGTTACCTTCCTCGCCGCTCATGAAGGAGTAACATGACGTGCTGTCAGTTTCCTACAAGAAAGAAATATGTCAAATGATATATTAGTGACGTCAACCGAAATAAATAAAAATCTACCTTTCCACTATTCAAACTAACTGTTATCTTCGTATTATCCTCCCAAAAACAATTTTGAACACGGGTCGGGATTACCGAAAAGTTTCATCGCACAGAGGTGAAACACAGAGATTCTTTTGTTTTTGTTTTGTTTTCGCACTGGCGATCATAATTTCAACAGCTCACCCTCATCATGATAAAACGTTAACATGACAAAATAAATTCATGAAGAAGTAAACAATAAATGTGTTGCAACTTTTACCTGTAGGCATGTCCAGGCATAGGTCATATCTACAGCAACGTCATCCGGGTCATATGAATCAGAGCCATCTATTTCCAAAGTACCACTATCTCGACCGACGGTCATCTCGGCACCACCACGAATGATGGCCACTAATGGCGTACTGACTGTGGTAACACTGATTGTAGCGGTGGCTATTTTAGAAGGTTCACTACTCTTGTAAACTTGGACGGTGAACATAATGACGTCATCACCTGAAACCGGAGGAGTAATATCAGATATTCATTACGTACATTTACTAAAGTTAGAAATAGTCTAAAGCATATTTGGTCTTCTAGCATGTTACTTGTAGTTTTAATTGTGCGGGAATCATTTTATTGTCACTTGCTGTAATCTAAGTGGATGTTCGGCAAAACACAATTTATTGATAACGCCCAATTCAAATAGGAAATAATTATCAAACTTTCTGTTAAAATCACTCACTCACTCACTCACTCACTCACTCACTCACTCACTCACTCACTCACTCAGAATTAACATGGTGAAAGAAATCGACCCACCATCATGAAAATAGTTATCCAAATCTTTATATACAAATAACATATCACACCGACTAGATAACCCCTAGTTTCAAACAACAAAGTTTGTATTTTATCTATCTTTACCTGGCAAACTGTTTTCATCAACGTGAAGTGTTCTCTTGTTCACTGTCTTCAGGTTCAATGGTACGGCACTGTTATCGACAGACCATGAAAAGACAGTTGTACCAGGTGGGACACAATCAGAATAGAACGTCACTTCAGCAGTCAAATCAAAGCTGCAAGAAAAAAACGTTACTTGCAAAGTTACTAGCTTGCAAACAAAGTAATATAGCAGCAACGCTAAACTACAACAAAAACGTTATTTATAGAGTGCAGACAACTTTAGAATATGTAGTATTATTATGATCAATAACATCTGTTGTGATATAGCAATCAACTGTGTCATACAGCAAAAAAAATATGACTTCGGTGATCAAAGTAACTGCAGAGATTCTTTGGTTTATTTTCATGTTCGACATTAAGACCCAAAACAAAAGATTTCGTCAAATTATCTGTTGTGTCGTCAAAAATTTACAAATCTACCAAACAAGCCATTACACTTATTGTACCTGAGCTACAAGACAAAACCGTTATTCAAAGTTGCGACCTGCAATATACGGTAACAGTGTTTGGACTCGAATTTTATTCGTAATTAGCTTGGAGTATATGAAGGAAACATGACCCCTGAAATCACAATCGAACCACATACATTTTGCAAAAGTTATGTAGTCTACTGGCTGGGCGAGAAATCAAGAACCTATTTTTCTTACTGTATCTTGCTAAAGCTTACCTGTCCGACACAGTGGCTGACGTGACATCAATGCCGTTTGCCACGACCTTGACTTCTGGAAGGGCAATTGAAGATCTTTCCACTACGTAGTATGCTGTGTGACTTTCACTGAAGAAGTTAGTAACCGTGAGGGAGAAGTTGTACGGTGTATCGGCGTCTAGTAAGGTACCATTGACTTCCAAATCTGAGGCTGAGAAAAGCGACAGAAAAATTCCATATATGGTCATAAAATCAAATGTGTTGTTGTTGTTGTTGTTGTTGTTGTTGTTGTTGTTGTTGTTGTTGTTTGACGAGGCAGTGAAATTACAACTTGTCTGTAGAGTACAGACCAAGTGCAGTTGACATGGAAGAAAGAATTACCACCCTGTCGTTGGTGTTGATTTGTAACTCCGATAGCTCTTGGGGTCACAGATCAGCGTCGTTGACAGGCTACGGGATGACGGACTTGACACTTACTGGTTACGCTGCTAAGTACTGTATCAACACTGGCTGTATCACCACTACTTTCCACATCCCACGAATACGTCATCGCTCGGGCACCACTGCCGGTTGATGTGCGTCCACTGATACGAACGTTTCCACAGCTTGGAATCTTGGGAGAACCTTGTAATATGGCTACTGGTTGCAAAGGTTGGTCCGGTCCAGCAACAGTTACATTACCCGCAGCAACACGGGAAATTTCTTGGAGGAAAGTTTTGACTGCACCGCTCCTGAGAGTTAGCACATCGCCTTTTAGAAACAAAATACAAACAGTGTGAATGCTGTAGTCCAAGTCAGAAATACATATACACGATTTGCGAAAGTTTAGAATAATTAGTAAACATTCATTATTTCTCTGCAATCTGTTTTTTATAGGTTAACTTTTGAAATTCTGTTTCTTTTGATGAGGTCATGAACGGTCCAAGCGATTCAATGCAGTGACTTTCAGAATGGTCAATGCAGAATGTAAAAGAAAGAAAAACTCGTTTCATCAAATGCATAAATATACTTGAGACAAGTTATATGGTTATAATATACCCCTTACCTGGTGTAACCAGTCCACTGCCTTTGCCGATGATAATAACTAACGTTTTGGGATCACGGAAGAAACAAGATGACCCTTGACCTAGCAAATCACTGCTGTCGTCATCAAAGATATCACTGCAGCTACTGAATGATGAGTACTGTACTCCTCTGTCGAATGTTACCACCATTGAAGCACCTGATGATCAAATTTTAGATGTTAATGTAGCGGTTTGGTAGTATGACGCCACCAACGTTTGTCTTGGTTTGTGCTTTTCGATAGTCATGTGATGTGTTTTGTTGTTGTTAACGAATGGCGGAAACTGAGTTGCATCTCACTGTGCACACTCGTCTAAATTTCATGGATCCGGCCGTTTATCGTTAATGAACAGACTGAATATTGTTCCTGCTACTAAATTTAGGACCAACGAAGCTGATGTTCGCAAGCAAAGGAGCTGGTCGACATAGTTGATGCCTTTGGGTCGTAGATAATTCATGTAGTCAGCGAAGCCAGTGAACTTGATGTTGCGTCAAGTACTAATGCCTATGGTCTTATACTTATACTTGATTTAGTATCGTATGGTCAGTATAACGACAAACCCTTAATTTCTTTATCTCGGTGTGTTCCAGTCATCGCCGGAACACCAGATTACCAGATTGTTTAATCAGAGAGTTCTACAAGAAGTTTGACTTGTTGATACTTTTGATTTCTTGGTCAACTATTCTGTATCCTCGGAGAGACATGCATGTGCGTTATGCAAATGAGGCAGTCTTTCGTCATTGTCGCATATAGATATAGTGAACCAAGTTCTGTACATGTGTTATGTTAGCCGTTTGCCGTTGAACATTTCCTGTAATTATCAACGACTGTGAACGCTATCCTGTGTGATTACCTTCATTGATTGATATTTCCTATCATCGAACGCTTTCCTGATACCTAATTCTACAATTGCTGTATACTATACGGGTTGAGTTGCTGTTGTTGTGTGTGTGTCATCAGATTGCCGAACGAGCCGTTGCCATTACCAGCTGTTGAAACCCTACAACTAGTAATCATCGTGTAGAGTTGTGTGGAATACTTTAGAGCTGGGTATCCTTTATTAAGCAATAGACACTTCGTGAACATTTATAGTAACTTTGTAACTGTGATAACTTTGTATTAGCATTGTAAGAACTTTTGTAGAATACTTTTGTACATATCTTTTACTGTAATATTTCCAGAGAGCCTTACTTACTGAACTTTGTAAATACTTTCCAGAAACTCTTAAACTATTTGTATTGACTACGGTCAAGACTCAATATCATCAATCCTGAAATAATTGTGAACAATAATAACGTTGGTTACTGTTATATCTGTGTCCAGTGATATTATTTATGTTTGTGAGCAACACTAATACGACTAAAAGCCCCCACGATCATGCACTAGTCAAAGTTTATACACAGTCCCTTTCTAAATGTAATTATAGTGATCCCTGTATTGTTTGAACTGAGTACATACAGCTTACATAATTTGGCGCCCAACGTGGGGCTGTGTTGCTGAATCTTATTTATTGACTGTGTTGCAGTGTTGTAGTGAAGAAAGTGTATACCTGTATGCAAATAGAGTGTATTTTAAACTTCAAAGACAATTAAGTTTTGAATACTAGCACTTTTTATGCTGTGAACTGATGGTATAGCACTCTTTATTGACACTTGCAATTGAAGTTCAGTATTGACTAGTGTGGTCAGGGCTCCCACTAAATGCTCTGATTGTTTATTTTTATTTATTTTACTGTAATAAGGTGCTTTAACATCTATTACTAGTATTTTAACAATAGTGAACATTGCTTTGGTGATACTGTTTACATTGTATGTTTTCACAGTGTTTGGGTATAATCACTATTGAATTTTTTATTTTACAATTTTACTGTGTGTACATATTGCTTGTACCCATTGTGTGCTAGTTACCATGGCTACAGGAGGTGTTGATACTGAGGAGGATATGCAGTGTTCTGTATTGGTTGATGATATTCCACTTGAGTATAACCGAGAGCAGATCCTTGAGCATTTTAGTAAAGTTGGAGATGTTGTTAAGATTGTATTACCAGTAGATACAGAAACACAACAACATGAAGGGTATTGTTTGTTTCAGTATGAGAACCATGATTCTGCAGTAAAGGCTATTGATACTCTTAACAAGTCAAAGTTAGGATCTTCAACATTGACAGTTGCACATGTACCTTCATTTATGAGAAAACAACTCAAAATGTCAGATGTTAGCAACAAACCTACTGGTGATGATGACACAGCAGACTTAGCAGTACAAGAACAGTTGCCAAGGGAGCAAGATGGTTATCAGGGGAGACCAGCAGAGCGCCCTCTCAGTAATTTAAATACTGTTACCTTACCAGTTGGTAGTGGTGCACAACACTCTAGTGTGACACTACCAGCTGCACTATTTCAGCCTCCACGCTTATCTACTTTTGCTGGTAACTCAAATACTAAGGCAGATGTTAGTTTTGAGGCATGGCAGTATGAGGTTGAATGTTTAATGAAGACACATAGTCCTGATGTTTTGATTCCTGTTGTCCGAAGGTCACTCAGAGGTCAACCAGGAGAGATTGTTATGCGTTTAGGTTCTACTGTTTCTATTACAGCTATAGTCTCTAAGTTGGAAGGGATTTATGGTGTTGTAGAAAGTGGTGCTACACTGCTGCAACAGTTTTACAATTCTGTTCAACGGAATGGTGAATATGTTGCTGATTATGGTTGTCGGTTGGAGTTGGCAATACACAAAGCTAAAGAGAGAGGTGGTATTACATCTGATGCTGTTGATGAAACTCTTAGAACTGTGTTTTGGCGTGGGCTTAGAGAACAACAAGTTAAGAACATTGCTAGACATGAGTTTAGGAATTGTGATTCTTTTGACAGGTTATTACAAGCTGTAAGACTTGCAGAAGAAGAAGTGAAAGAGTCCAACAAAAGTGATGTTGTTGTTACCAAAGTAAAGCAGTCACAGCCTAGTCATGCTCGCCAATCAGTGGTACAAGAACATGTTGCACCCAGTTCTACATCTGAAATTACTGCATTACGTGAAGCTGTGCAAGCATTGACATCTCGTATAGCTCAATTGGAAGGAAGAGAGACTACAGTACAAGTCCATGAAGAGAGAGGTAGACCTAGAGAAAGAAAACCCCGCAATAGACCTGTGAAATGTTACAACTGTGGTAAGGAGGGCCATATTGCGAAAAATTGTCCATCTCCAAAGAAGTCAGTTGAACAATCACAAACGTCAGAGACTTTAAACACCTCACTGCCACTGCTGCAGGGCAAGCAGTAGGCAGTTCTAATACTAATAGCCCTAAACAGATTCTTTTAGGAAGTGCCAGTGTCATGAACAGACTTGTTGGTGAGGCTAGTGAGGAGTTGGCTTATGTTAATGGTATACAGTGTATGAGTTTGATTGATACAGGTTCTCAGGTCACCACAATTAGTGAGTCATTCTATAAGGAGCACTTGTCAGAGATACCCATACAGCCATTGACAGATCTTTTGTCCATCGAAGGGGCAGGGGGACAAGATGTACCATTTCTAGGGTATATTGAACTCAACGTAACTTTTCCACAACAAGCATTTGAATGCGATAGTGTGTTTGATGTAGTCACTTTGGTGGTACCAAACAGTAACTATAATAGTAGAGTGCCACTCACTGTGGGTACAAACCTTATTGGGGATTGTAGGCAATATTGCAGACAGAAGTGTGGTGCTAAGTTTATGAAACACACAGCTTTGTCACCTGCATGGAAGGCTGCTTACCAGCGTCTGAATGCAAGAGACCGCTTTGTGGGAAGGAATGGTTACCTTGGTAAAGTTAAAGCCACTTCATTACAACCAGTCAAGATACTGCCAGGTCAATCTACTGTTATTGAAGGAACAGTCAAAGCTGGTCCAAAGGGTGATAACTATGTTGTTATGGTTGAACCTGTTGGTGGTACTGGACTTTCTGGATCTTTGATGATTAGTCCTACTGCTGTGACGATGAAATGTGTTGGCAAGAAGTGTCATATTCCAGTACATGTGTATAATATTTCTACCAAGACAATTACTGTTAGGTCAGGAGATATTATTGGTGAAGTATATGGAGTCACGTGGGCAGGAGAGCCAGCTAGCTATGAAGCTATGTGTCAACGTCAGTCAGTATGTGGTAGGATACACAATACTAATAATGTGAACAGAGTCAATGATGATCAAGGGTTGGTGTTTGATCTCAAGCAGTCACCTTTGAACACAACACAAAGAAGACAAGCTCAGAGTTTATTAGACAAAATGTCCTCTGTGTTTGCTAAGGACGATAATGATTTGGGGTATACAACGGAAGTTGAACACAACATTCCTCTTACAGATAATGTTGCCTTTAGGGAACGTCATCGTAGAATACCTCCATCCCAATATGATAATTTAAAGCAACTGTTAAATTCTATGCTTGACGGTGGTGTGATTCGAGAGTCTCACAGTCCTTATGCATCACCCATTGTCTTGGTTGCTAAGAAAGATGGTACGACAAGACTGTGTATTGATTATCGTAAGTTGAATGCCAAGACCATCAGGGACTCATATGCCCTACCCAGGATAGAAGAGTCACTTGATGCCTTGAGTGGTTCTAAATGGTTTTCTTCCATAGACCTTAAAAGTGGTTATTGGCAGATAGGTGTATCTGAGAAAGATAAACACAAAACAGCATTTGTCACACCTTTTGGGTTTTATGAGGCAAACAGAATGCCATTTGGTCTTATGAACGCACCAAGCACATTCCAACGCTTGATGGAGAAGTGTATGGGAGATTACAACTTGAAGCAGTGTCTTGTCTACTTAGATGACATAATAGTATTTTCTTCAACCTTTGATGAACACATCAAAAGACTTCAAGCAGTTCTTACTCGTCTTCAGGAGTATGGATTAAAGGTGAAGTTGTCAAAATGTCAACTGTTCAGGAAGGAAGTTAAATACTTAGGACATGTCGTACCTGAGAAAGGAGTACAAACTGATCCAGACAAATTGGAGGCATTGAAGACTTGGCCAGTACCGAGAAATGCCAAAGAAGTGAAATCATTTGTTGGTTTTGCTGGTTATTATCGGCGCTTTGTGGAAGGTTTTTCAAAGATATGTAAACCACTACACAAGCTGATGGGAGGACAGCCTTCAAGAAAAGGAAAACGGACAAATAAGACCTTGTCAACGCAACCAGAATTCAAGTGGACTTCTGAATGCCAGACAGCATTTGACACTCTGATTAGTAAACTCACTTCTCCACCCATTCTTGGATTTGCCGATTACAGTTTGCCATTTGAACTGCACACAGATGCCAGTTATTCCGGTTTGGGCGCAGCATTATATCAAGAACAAGGAGGTAGAAAGAGAGTCATAGCTTATGCGAGCAGAAGTTTATCGAAGAGTGAGATGAACTATCCAGCACATAAACTTGAGTTCCTGTCTTTAAAATGGGCGGTCACTGAGAAATTCCATGACTTCCTATATGGTAATCAGTTCAAGGTTGTGACAGACAACAATCCTTTAACTTACGTAACTACAACTGCGAAGTTAGACGCAACAGGTCACAGGTGGTTGGCAGCCTTGTCTACTTATACTTTCACTCTACAGTATCGTCCTGGAAGTAAGAACCAAGATGCTGATGGGTTGTCACGTAGACCACACAATACATTGTTGTCAGATCAATCTGATTCAACAGATACCAGGGAAGTTACTGAAGATATGGTTTCAGCCATATGTCAATCCCAGATGACTAGCCTTGATTACAGACAAGCAGTGGATATTACACCCCCACTGGTAGAGTCAGTGTGTTCTGCCCCTGATGCAGTACCAAAGACTTTAGAGGAACCATTGCCTTGGCCTGGTAGGGAGTCTCTTCCATCTATTTCCATGCAACAATGGAAGAATTTACAATTACAAGATGAAGACATCAAGTGTGTTTACAACTACATTCTTGAGAAGAAACGTCCATCAATTCAAGAAAGGAAGCAACAGTCTCCTAGTGTACAACTGATGTTGAAAGAATGGGATCATCTGTGCTTACGCAAGGAAGTCTTACATCGGTGTCGTACTGGTGCTGTAGGTCAGAAAACATATCAACTGGTTCTACCAAGGACATGCAGAGACCAAGCTATGTATGGAGTACACGATGAGGTGGGACACCTTGGAAAGGAGCGTACACTAGATCTGTTGAGATCACGTTTCTATTGGCCTAAGATGTCACAAGATGTAGACGACAAGTTAAATAGCTGTGTTCCATGTACTTTACGCAAGACATCTTCAGGACCACAAGCTACTGCACCATTGGTTAGTATTGCTACATCGCAGCCTATGGAACTAGTCTGTATGGACTTTTTATCATTGGAAGAGTCTCAAGGAGGAATAGCCAACATCCTTATGATCACTGATCATTTTACTCGGTATGCGGTCTCAATACCAACTAGAAACCAAACAGCTAAGACAACAGCCAAGCACTTGTTTGAGAACTTTATTGTCCACTATGGGTTCCCTGCAAGATTACACTCAGATAGAGGTCGTAACTTTGAATCTGAAGTTATCAGTGAACTATGTAAGGTGGCTGGTATAACAAAATCTCGGACAACACCGTACCACCCCCAGGGGAACGGACAAGTCGAGAGATTCAACAGAACTTTGCTTGACATGCTAGGTACCATGAGTGATGAGAAGAAACAAAATTGGAAGGCTTACGTTGCTCCACTGGTACACGCCTACAATTGTACTAAACATGACACTACCGGATTCTCTCCTTACTATCTCATGTTTGGGAGACATCCACGTTTACCTATTGATGTATATCTTGGTATTGAACCAGAAGATAACAGAACAAGAAGTCATCATGAGTATGCTCAGTCCCTCAGAGACAAGCTGAGTTTTGCCTATGATCTTGTGTCCAAAGAAGCAGAGAGGGCGTCGGCCTCTAATAAGAAGAGGTATGATAGAAAGACCCGTGAGTCTGTACTTCAACGAGGAGACAGAGTACTAGTCCGGAATGTTGGGATCAGAGGGAAACATAAACTGGCCAATCGCTGGGAAAGACACCCTTATATAGTAATTAGACAACCAGATCCACAGATACCTGTCTACGTAGTTCGACCTGAACACAAGAAGGGGCGAGAGCGCACTTTACATCGTAACCTATTGCTGACGTGTTCTGCTTTGCCGAGACCTGAGATGGCTCAGCATGACATAGGACAGACACAGCAAAGGAAGCGGATTCATACAAGACAGAATAACCAGACTGAGGACCACAGTAGTGAAGATACTCTATCTTCAGATGAAGAATATGGACTAGAGTTATGCCCAGTTCCTATGTTACAGGTTGAGATTTCAAGTCGTCCTGGAACAACTAACGGAAATGGAATAGCTACATTACCAGAGTCAGAGGTTCAACCCTTTGTACAAATGGATACAAATGAACCAGTAATAGAACTTGAACCAATTTCTGATGAAGTGGTAGATGAAATCCAAACAGACAATCAGATTGTTGAACTACAACCTGTTGCAGATGAGGTTGCTGAAGACAGTCACATCGATAATGACAATGAAGATGCCAGTGGACTTGGTGATGATCAGCAAGAAGATGATACACCACCACTGAGGAGGTCTAGTAGAGTTAGTAAACCACCCAATCGTCTTACTTATTCACAAATATGTCCAAAGCCTGATTGGAAAACTAAAGCAGAATTTCTCATCTCATTGAAAACTCAATTTAATGACGAATCCAGTACTATCTGTAATGCCATCATTGATATTGTGAGAGCTTAATTTTTACAGACATTCTTGTCTTTATGTGTTAATGACAGGGACGTCATTTCTTAAACCAGGGGAGAATGTAGCGGTTTGGTAGTATGACGCCACCAACGTTTGTCTTGGTTTGTGCTTTTCGATAGTCATGTGATGTGTTTTGTTGTTGTTAACGAATGGCGGAAACTGAGTTGCATCTCACTGTGCACACTCGTCTAAATTTCATGGATCCGGCCGTTTATCGTTAATGAACAGACTGAATATTGTTCCTGCTACTAAATTTAGGACCAACGAAGCTGATGTTCGCAAGCAAAGGAGCTGGTCGACATAGTTGATGCCTTTGGGTCGAAGATAATTCATGTAGTCAGCGAAGCCAGTGAACTTGATGTTGCGTCAAGTACTAATGCCTATGGTCTTATACTTATACTTGATTTAGTATCGTATGGTCAGTATAACGACAAACCCTTAATTTCTTTATCTCGGTGTGTTCCAGTCATCGCCGGAACACCAGATTACCAGATTGTTTAATCAGAGAGTTCTACAAGAAGTTTGACTTGTTGATACTTTTGATTTCTTGGTCAACTATTCTGTATCCTCGGAGAGACCATGTGCGTTATGCAAATGAGGCAGTCTTTCGTCATTGTCGCATATAGATATAGTGAACCAAGTTCTGTACATGTGTTATGTTAGCCGTTTGCCGTTGAACATTTCCTGTAATTATCAACGACTGTGAACGCTATCCTGTGTGATTACCTTCATTGATTGATATTTCCTATCATCGAACGCTTTCCTGATACCTAATTCTACAATTGCTGTATACTATACGGGTTGAGTTGCTGTTGTTGTGTGTGTGTCATCAGATTGCCGAACGAGCCGTTGCCATTACCAGCTGTTGAAACCCTACAACTAGTAATCATCGTGTAGAGTTGTGTGGAATACTTTAGAGCTGGGTATCCTTTATTAAGCAATAGACACTTCGTGAACATTTATAGTAACTTTGTAACTGTGATAACTTTGTATTAGCATTGTAAGAACTTTTGTAGAATACTTTTGTACATATCTTTTACTGTAATATTTCCAGAGAGCCTTACTTACTGAACTTTGTAAATACTTTCCAGAAACTCTTAAACTATTTGTATTGACTACGGTCAAGACTCAATATCATCAATCCTGAAATAATTGTGAACAATAATAACGTTGGTTACTGTTATATCTGTGTCCAGTGATATTATTTATGTTTGTGAGCAACACTAATACGACTAAAAGCCCCCACGATCATGCACTAGTCAAAGTTTATACACAGTCCCTTTCTAAATGTAATTATAGTGATCCCTGTATTGTTTGAACTGAGTACATACAGCTTACATTAACACTGATCCTGTTAAAATTTCACTTGGGTTTAATTCTAAACATAGTTTTAGGATTGAACATTTTACTGATTACTTTAACAGTAACTATGAAAAGAGTGTTTTTTCGTGGAACAATAACCACAAATCAAGTTGAAACTTTTGAATAAAGAGCGCCCTCAAGTGCCTTTCTGTTGATGTCACGAGCCTGTTGTCAAATTTGTATTTATATTTTGGAAGTTCAATCACTTGACCACCAATCACTTGACCACCAATCATTTGTTATCTGGTCTTTGTAGTAGCCATATTTGTATTTATGTTTTAGAAGTTCAATCACTTGATGACCAATCAATTGTTATCTTTGTGATATTCAATGTCATATTGATGTTAACAATGGCGTGGTCCTTGTTGCTAGACACAGCTTTGTTCATTTTTTGAATGTTTGTTCACTTGAATACCCATCACTGTTATGTATCTTTGTGATGGGCTGTCACTTGACCGTTGGTAGGGGCAAGGTTATGGTTGCTAGGAATAGTTGTATCAATATGCTAGACACCTCTAGAAATATCCTTATCAAATTTCAGCCCCATCAGCCCGGTAGTTTTGAGTTTCAAGATCTTGACAAAAATCACAATGTTAGTCCTAATTTGCATATCTATTATGATATGGTCATCGTGGGCTGCACAATCCTCAATTTAAATACTTGTACCGATAATGATCATAATAATTGTGGATGTATAATTTGAGTGTAGGAAAAATTTGCACGTCATCATTGTCGATGTCTGTCATTTTAGACCATGTTAATTGAAAGTGTTCACTTTTCATTTTATGATGACGCGTCATGACGTAGGTGATGAAGCCACGTGTTGATCATGTGACTGAGAAATAAAATCACATTGTCAAGCATGCGCACTATATCTTAAGATACCGTGCGTTGCGCAGAATTCATTTGAAAGCACAGTTCATCTTTCAAGATTTAACAAATGCTCACTGGTAAGAATCGTTTTTATTCTTCATTCAGGTGACAGCAACTTCAAAAGATAAAAAAAATCTAGATCTGCTATGCACACATTCTCGAAAGCTAAAGCCAGAGAACAATTTGTCTGTGCGTCTGGACGGTGCCGTAAAAGAGGCTGTGTTTTACGACGATGGTATTCACATAAACATTATGAAGTTCTAGAAAGCGCATATCAGATCAATTGTATTTGAATACAATGATAAACAATAACAGTCTTTATAGCTTGTAATGATTTTTCCACTAAAGTGTGATGACTCGAGATTGAGGCCAGCGTTGTTGTCATTAGGTGCTATACTTTCTAGTCTATCATAACAATTAACACTTACCGTTGTCAGAGAACTGAGCAGACACAAGGTTAGGTGAGGGTGAAATAACTGTCAAACTAAACGGATTTTCCTCGGTGTCACCAAGTCCAGTTTGACCATTCAGTGACGGCACAACTTCTATTTCACACGATGTAGTTGGCATGTCTATGTCAAACTCCATTTCTTCATCGGATATAAATTCACCAGTAACCACGTGCTCACCTCCAAGACTATCGTAGGAATATATGGCTGAAATTTAATGGAAAAATGTGAAACGTTTAAATGAAAGAATTATGATATTAACGGTCAATGTGTCTGGCAATTATACATTTGTTTTTGTTTTTTAAATATATATTATAACATATGCTGTACTTGTAACTAGTCTTTCGACCACTGTATGTTGTAACTTATGTCTCAGGTAACTATAGAAATTGATTTGATATATTGCACCATACTATATGTACTGCTATACAAATATGTTACGAGGAAGTAATTACATCTAAGAAAACCTCTTCAAAAAACGTTTTAGTTGCAGCTACTGTAGTTTAAAGGGCTAGAGGCATAAACTGAGTCTATACGTGTTCAGGTGTAGTTTTTGCTGCATATTGAAAAGGTACTCGCAGTATTTTACTTACTGAAGCACGTTTAACCATCACTTACAATTGACTTAATTCAAACCTGGTATTACGATATATATAACCCATAATTTATCATTCATATCAAAAAATGTTCACCAAATCGTTCCTATGCAATCAACTGTTCCAACAATGCCAGAAAACAGTCGTAATGTTATAGAAGACATGCATCTACATTAACACTAATACTGGAATGTAGTTTTCATGTTAGTATTTTCACTTGAGTAAAAAGGGTTATAAACTCAGCTTGTGCCACTTTAAACTTTAATATTGGCTCCGGAGGAGGAGGACTGCTAATCAATGTACATGTCAAACACCGAGTCAACATTTTGGCTGCTAAGTGGTATAATGAAGGATTCGTGTACAATTATTTATCGATGTGTTCTTTTTGAGAGACAGAAATTAGCAATTAGTTACACAAGACTGTAATTGCAAAGTAAAGTGTGGGATATGGAAAACGTTACACATCTTAGGCACCACTGAATTGAAATCAATAGTTATTGTATGCTGGTAGATGATTAGAAACGGAAATCTGAAGAAAAAAAATATTTTGTCCCAAGATAAATAGCAACGTGTCTATCGATTGGTATTAAGGGTTACATTACATACATTATCAAATTCAAACCATTAATAGTTATTTGTACACCTATTGTCTACGTCACAAAAACAAACATAAAATATGACGTATACACCTATTGTCAATGTCAGCATAAAATATGACGTATATGTAATTATACTCATCGTAGGGTAGCGTCTCTGAAAGCAGGTTTTCCTGAAATGGCCATCAATTCTAGTTCATACTGTACTAGTGTTTACATTATCTTGATTACAGGGGATTACATAACCATATAACCAATGCACTGCTTTTCTATAGTGGTCTGTTGTTGTCTGCGCAGTAATCCACTTGTGTAGTCTACCACGTGCAGACTGCACATGCAACAATTATAGTTTTAGTTTGTGTCTATCTTAGTTTGCCTGTAGCTTGATTTCCATAGCAGTATGTATATGTACTAGAAGCTAAGGTAACATTGCAAACTGGTGTACACAAAATTGAAAAAAATATTGTCAGTTACTTACCACCGCTTATAATAAGTGATGGGTTGGCAAAGGATGAATTTCGTATGTCGGTGAAAGCTCCAGCTTGATCAGCGGTAACAGTTATCGTGATTTCGGTTACTGAGTCATCAAGATCTGTTGTTGTCGGTGAAATGGTTGCTATCACCACGTCTGAAAACATAAAAAGTGTAGGATTAATACTGTTGCAAAACCCAGGGTTTTACCACACCAAACAGATCAACTTTCTATCACATCACAGGGGCCACTTATCACAACTTGAGGACAATTACCATACTGCGAAAAGCATTTATCAAAACACGGCGACCTCTTATCATACTACCCAGACCACTTATCACATTATAGAGGACTATAATCATACGTGTTTGACACATAGGACTTATCACATTCTACAAGTATCAAACCACACATATATGATAGAAATCACCGCAATGGCCTCCACAGAGTTGTCCTCATAATCATATGCTCATGCAAATGTAAAAGAAACACCGATGTAGCGACCTACATGTAATAACAAAAAACGATTAAATGAGTTAGAATTTACCTACCCTCATAGACAGACATTTTGCCGGCAATATCAGTTGGTACGTCAGCATCTCGTCTGACGGTGACGTTGTAATTACCTGTGATAGAAGATATGGTATGAAGTGTGTTACATACATGTACACATGTAAAGCGACTGACGCGAAGAAAAGTACAACAAAATGTACTAACATAGCCAAACGGAGAAATCAAACACATCAAACCAAAATTTAATGTATATATTAATATATTGCATTTAGCGTTCCCTATATGCCTTGACAATGAAACTGTGGTGATGTTTCTTGCACAGATGGTCTGTTCGATATCTTAACTAGAGTGCGCTCAAAAGCAAGACAATCTACAGTTCTAACGCCTGACACCGACTTGACTCAACACTCTTTTGTGTATTATGCATCACCAACTGTACAGCAAAAAAACCCTGCAGCATCTGTATACAAGAAGGATTAAAACCTTGTCATAGTAACCTACACATGAATGTCAAAACAGTTACTACAACTGAGAGTTCACTTGGGTATAATGGTAGTTAACATCTCGCCTTGGGGACTTTGTAAAGTCAATTGGAAGCAAATGGTAGACTTGATCTGACAACTTTAATTACAAATTGTCTTATTCTTCCCATGCAAAAGCTAAAACATGTTTCCCCGTAAATATCTATCTGTCTGTCTGTCTGTCTGTCTGTCTGTCTGTCTGTCTGTCTGTCTGTCTGTGGTGTGTCTCTGTTCGTGATGTTACAATAATAGTTCTTCATTGTGTACTCATCATCATCATCATCATCAGCAGCATCATCATCATCATCATCATCATCATCATCATCATCATCATCATCATCATCATCATCATCATCATCATCATCATCATCATCATCATCATCATCATCATCATCATCATCATCATCATCATCATCATCATCATCATCATCATCATCATCATCATCATCATCATCATCATCATCATCATCATCATCATCATCATCATCATCATCATCATCATCATCATCATCATCATCATCATCACTAAACACTGTGGAGGATAAATATTCAGACCTACCTACAGATAGCTTCGGAGACATGCACGTAATTACTGTGTTATTCTCGTATGTAACCATGTCAGTTTCAGTAGTACCTCCGTTAGGATATGTAAATATACATGACAGAGTAGAACCCGAAGTGAAACCGGCGCCAATTATAGTCAGCTAAAATAAAAAGACGAGACAGTTGTTAATTTCATCATTTTGTTATTGTCCAATATATTTGCTAAATGTCTTGGTATTTGCATGGTTTCAGTAACATATACTTAATTCAAGCAGGTAAGCAAACCAACCAGCAATCCAGCCAGCCGAGTAGTCGTTCAGCTAGCTAGCCAGCCAATCAATCGATCGATTGACCAACCAACCAACCATCCATCCATCCGTCCACTCATCTATGTTTGATAAAATGACGTAACTTACTTCTAGTGTAGTGTTTTCTGGTATGTAATCAGGTACGACCCAACCAACGCCAACACAATCGGTGCCTGTGCCGTTACACACACCACACGCATCGAGCACTGCACCACTGTAATACCAGACAGTACAGTTTGAAGTCAGGGAAGAATACACAACACAAAATCAGAACGCCAATAGTAATAATGCACAAACACTGGTTACAATATAGACATACTTTAAAAAAAAAAAGACCAATAACATTTTTAAAAAAAATATATCATCATAACAATATACATTGACATGTTAAACTAAGAATATTTTGTTTGGAAGTCAATAATGAATATCATTCCAAATACCTTAAAGGAGTGTTTAACCCTCAAGAGTTTCTAGGGCCAAGAACCCACCCTCGAGATGGGGATATTCATTTTTCGAGCTTTATCCCCACCTAGCCCCTCCGGTCATCAAAGGGACCATCATTTCTTTCTTTTTTTTCTTTTGCAGTGGGAGGGAGATGGGGTGGAAGACTGTAGCGATGAAAAGGTCCGCCGGATCACTTCTGGCTTAAGAAACTGACCAACCACTTAACTAAGCCGTTGGCAAAGCGATAGACATCTGTTTGACTGTTTACTATAGTGTACATAGTTTCGCTTTGTTGACACACTATTTATTTATCTCCCTATTGTATCTATTAAATTCACTGTCACCACTGGGGCGTGATTATGCCTATTTACAGACGATTCACCGAGTTCGAAACTTTAAATAAAGTCGTCGACTTCACATACAAATGCTGAGGTAACTTAAGTACATGTTACATGTTTGTACGTGAAACTGTTATTGGTTACTGAACAACCGTTGAACTACCCTGTATGGTGTCAACCCTACGGTACTACATAAAACCCATTGTGGTGAACAAATTTCGGTTATATGATTCTTTTTCAAGACATATCATTGGCGAACATGCGTCTGTGGTTGAAATTGGTGGATGTTAAACACCAATTAAAGCTATGTGATTATTACTTTCAATCAATAGCATTCCCACCTGTTTGCAACGCCATCACATCCTAAACACGATGTGGCTGAGACTAAGGAATCACATCCGCAGTCATTCTTCCCCGTGTCAGCATCAAGACCAGTGCTACCACCAACACATACACCACAGTCGTTTATATATGCCTTGTCTAGACCTGAGTAATAAAGCAGATAATACTTTATAATGTCATTTTTTTAAAATGAGAGAGAGAGAGAGAGAGAGAGAGAGAGAGAGAGAGAGAGAGAGAGAGAGAGAGAGAGAGAGAGAGAGAGAGAGAGAGAGAGAGAGAGAGGGGGGGGGGACCGTCTCGTCCAATGTGTGCGTATTTTGTTTTTGCTTTTCCTCTCCCACCAAGAAGAGAAAATTGGTAGCTAGGGGAAAAGCGAGAGCATAATCCCAACTCAACTCTATTCTAGACTAGAGGCTGTCTGGCTGTGGCCATCTCCTCTTCCAAATTTTGTAAAATTCTTCGATACACTGAGTGTTTTTGTTCTCAAATATATAATTCCCTTTACCTGGTGGATCTACACAGGTATTGTTACAATCCATCCATATACTAGCAGTGCTGTTGTCAGCAGACGGTGGCACACAGTGACCACAATCATCAGTTATCCATCCACCATCACAAATACCACGACAATCCAGACGACCATCGTTGTGATTTTCTGCAAGACCACTATCGCCACCTGTATTAAAATAGACAACCCCTCAGCAAATGTTCATCACAAGCAAAGCATTTCAAATTATAACGTCAAAATTTATCATACAGAAACAAAACACTGTTTATAATAAGTGGTTCCAAGTTGCTTTTGATAGTGGTTAAGTACACTAAGATGTCTTGTATTACAACCAAGACTACTGTTTTGTCTAAAGTTTAGTCTGAAGCGATCATCAATGTTATTCCTTTGATTATGCCGCTAAATGGAAGTCTTGTGGGAAATGTGTAACATGTATCAATGTTAATTGTACTTGCTATACATGTAGATAGAAAGTTACACTTATTTCCTGGGGACATTCTTTTGAATAACACCTCCAACATTGTGCTTTTGGCTATGATATGGTCAAATCCTTCTCATATCGAAAGTGCTGTGTCTGATAACCTTAATTAATTATCACTTTAGTAAAACAATTGACTTTACACTCAAGTAGTGTACTACAAACTCATAAATAGGTGCCCGGGCTCTCACTGAACGGCGTTTACAAAGGAAAACAATTTGCAGTTGAGTCGATCATAATGATTCCACTTTAGACAAAACTGTGGTCTTGATCGTGTGATAAAACACCTTTTAAGTACTTTCACGATGAGTGTTTGTTATACACTTACCAACACATTCCAGGCATGTGTCGATGGATGCCGATCCGTTACATGTTCCATAACAATCCCATGTAATGCGATAACCACTGATACTTTTACAGACGCCGCACTGATCCATACCAAAGTTTGTACTACGTCCTGTGATTCCACCAATACATTCATTACAATCGTTGATATAGGCACCACCATTGCACACTCCTGCACAGTCATAAGTGGCGTTACCGTTACACGTTCCTGCACAATCCTCGGCGGCGTCGCCGTTACACACACCTGCACAATCGGTGATGCCACCACATACCACCACTGTGAAGGGAAGAAAAACTTAGATTATGCATGTGTAGAATGTATAATTTGTGAGAGAATACAATAAGGAAAAACACTTTATAAGGGATGGCAACACGAAAAAATATCATCAGGCGGATACCACCTGTCACTTTAATTTACATGCGGCACTGCGTCATACAAAGTAAGGCAGTTAACCTGAAACAAAACCTTTTAAACCTCTTTTTATCTTGAACGACGAAAACATTACTATACATGTAATTACAATCATGAGACCAATCTCAAACAATGCCACATGATATCGCCTAGCGGGTTTCCAAAAATCTTACACGGTAGGCTTCGCACCGTCTTGTTCGACAAATGGTGAGATTTTTGTTGAGCCAGACGTGAAAATGTAGCACAGTTTGTAAGAATTTTGTTGAGCTAGAAGACACTTTGTTTCAGGTCATGTGGTGATTTTAATCGTAATACTGCTATACACTCCAAGACCATCGCTTTAATAGGCTATTTTTAGGTGCTCCGACACCCTTTCAAAGGATTACAATGTAACAGTCGTGCATGTACTTTAAAGTTTTGTCGTGCCAAACGCAATGAAAAGTAGTAATGTCAGAAAGACCTTTGTTGACTTTCATTAATATAAAGTGATACGGATGACATGAATTGAATTTCAAAGTAAATAAAAAATATAACTCTCTTCTCTTCTCTGTCATGGAATTTGATGTCTGGATTCCACACAGAAAAAAATGTGGTTTCTAAGGTGAAAAACATCATAACAAAGATAGTGATCGATAAAGCTGAACAAGTAGGACTGATGTGAAGGAGGACTGATCTGAAGTTGGCGCTTTCTGAAGGTGTAGTGTATAACTCACAAAACTGACTTTGCATACAAAAAAAGAAGGTCGCTAACACAAAGGGTTATTGTAATAGTTGTTTTAACCCCCAAGCATAAAATACGTAATCTTGGAAGCTTTCTTTTCATGACGGTCCAAATCTGCCAGCGGGAGTAACCCGTTGGTGCACACAACAGCGAAATGCCTATGTACATGTCAAAAACTCCTTTCAATAGCGGAGACCATTTCGTTGAAATTTTAAACATTTTGTCAGATTTGGTAAATTTATGGATAAAGTTTGTGTGGTTATTATTACACTATACCTTTGCGATATCCTAGTTGCAGCCTTAAGAATGATTTGTCACAAATTTACACCATCGGTATTATTTGATTCACCTACGACTTGACCAACATATTGTGTAATTCACTTCGAACAAGTTGTACTGAACGACATATAGTGAATGAATAAACACAATTAGCAAACTGTACAAAGGAACGGGTAAAGCACAATGTCTCTAGCTCGAAGGACAGTGATTCCGTTGATATGACGTCACTTCAATTGTCTGCTGATAATACGGGAAATAGATACTAATTGGCTAGTACAGACATCATCATTAATCAACGTACACATTTCAAAACGTTACATTATGATGAACGGACAATTGAAATAATAATTCGATCTCCTGTGATAGAGGGACTTTGACTGATCACATATGATGCTGCATAAGTAGGGTTAAGGGAGCTGTTGTGAAAACCCTGTAGTCTAAACTGTGAATTTATCGTACTAGGCAGATAGAGACCACGTACCTGAACATAAGACAATCTGAGACCGTACGTGTTTGATTAATTTGCATGATTTTCATATAGTCTAACTAGCATATGTGTCGTCTGCAGCATGTTCTACAGTTAGCTATTTTGATCGTCTGCACTTGATGGAAAAAGTTGCTCAAAGATATTTTAAACTATATTTTAAATTATATGAATATTGGATATCTAATTTGAAGATGAAGGCACCTGAACACACAGTTATTTGGAATCGTTGGAATGGCGAATAATTTATCAAGTTTACAACGACATTATTTAATAATCTACAATTCCGATAGTTTACATGTTTCAACTGCTTCGTTTGTTCATCAAATTTATCAATAATGTCAAGTTGAAACCTCTAAGTGATAGCTATAAATTCTATTTTAAATTCAATTTAGACAATTCTAATCGATTTACTGTGAAATTCCGATTTAAGTTTAACTACTAAACTCTAGCTCGAACACACCGAACCTGAATGTAATATTTACACTTAAAGACCCCAACGCTACCACATTCTTTCTCAGACATCCAACACAATTGGTTGTATGGGGATCTTCAGACGCAAGCAACTGTTGTTTACTTGTTTATTTGTGCCTTTCTGTCGGGACGACGGTTGTCAATGTAAGTGTGTACTAGTCATAATCATGCGGTATTCAATTTATCACAAAAGTTCTGTAGACGTGTTGTGAAACATCCTGCTAGTTTCTAAATTTCACGTTCATTACCTTAATAAACCATACATTTTACCATTTGGTAAAATGGGGAGGTTTTGTTGCGTATCTGCAGGAGTTTTTTTTTGACAGTGGTTTCCAACTACCATTACCTAACAAAGATATATATTAGATAATGGTACATCATGACGCGTGAATGTACCTGAACCCGAGGTCTTTGCATGAGTATTTGCGGTGTTCTCTTCGACCGTTTCATGAGCGTAGCGACTAAAACAATGCAAATACGAGTGCAAATGCCTCTAGTACCCACTGGCAGAAACGCGTCGCGGGGTTTAATATGTACGTTTATTTTAAAAAAGCAAATCCAACTCTGCGTTCACGTGCATGCATTCGTGTACCTGGAAAGATCGCGCGCTCATTTGCATATACAAATGGCGTCAATATTGTACTGTAGTGCCAATACCAATAGCATTCACGCGCCCCTATGCAAGTACACTGATAAATAATGTAATAATGTGCAAATTATATACAAATTAAATTAACAGTTAGGGTAGCAGTTCTTGTATGGACACACTGTCATTCTCATATAAATCCCTTTACTTGTAGTTACTCACCATTATTGTCCACTGACGATGAAACATCAGAGCTAAACAAGGAAGATTGACTATCCCCACCATTGCTGTCAGCCAACGATGAGAAATCAGAGCTGAGTATGGATAATTGGCTATCTCCTCCATTACTGTCGACAATTGATGACGAATCAGTGCTCAGCAAGGAAGACTCCACTTCTTCACCAGTACTGTCGACCAATGATGATGAATCAGTGCTAAGCAAGGAGGATTCAATTTCTTCATCATCACTGTCAGCAGACGACAATACATCAGAACTAAGCATAGACGATTCACTACTTCCACCATCACTGTCAGCAGACAACAATGTATCGGAACTAAGCATGGAAGATTCACTACTTCCATCATCACTGTCAGCAGACGACAATACATCAGAGCTAAGCATGGACGACTGACTACTTCCATCATTACTGTCAGCGGACGACATTGCATCAGAACTAAGCATGGACGATTGACTACTTCCATCATTACTGTCAGCAGACGACAGTGCATCAGCGCTAAGCATGGACGATTGACTACTTCCATCATTACTGTCAGCGGACGACAGTGCATCAGAACTGAGCATGGACGATTGACTACTTCCACCAATACTGCCAGCAGACGATAAAGCATCAGAACTAAGCATAGACGATTGACTACTTCCACCAATACTGCCAGCAGATGACAAAGCATCAGAACTAAGCATGGATGATTGACTACTTCCACCAATACTGCCAGCAGACGACAAAGCATCAGAACTAAGCATGGATGATTGACTACCTCCACCAATACTGCCAGCAGACGATAAAGCATCAGAACTAAGCATGGACGATTGACTACTTCCACCAATACTGCCAGCAGACGACAAAGCATCAGAACTAAGCATGGGTGATTGACTACTTCCACCAATACTGCCAGCTGACGACAAAGCATCAGAACTAAGCATGGATGATTGACTACTTCCACCAATACTGCCAGCAGACGACAAAGCATCAGAACTAAGCATGGACGATTGACTACTTCCACCAATACTGCCAGCAGACGACAAAGCATCAGAACTAAGCATAGACGGTTGACTACTTCCACCAATACTGCCAGCAGATGATAAAGTATCAGAACCAAGCATGGACGATTGACTACTTCCACCAATACTTCCAGCTGACGATAAAGCATCAGAACTAAGCATAGAAGGTTGACTACTTCCACCAATACTGCCAGCAGACGACAAACCATCAGAACTAAGCATAGACGATTGACTACCTCCACCAATACTGCCAGCAGATGACAAAGCATCAGAACTAAGCATGGACGATTGACTACTTCCACCAATACTGCCAGCAGACGACAAAGCATTAGAACTAAGCATGGACAATTGACTACTTCCACCAATACTGCCAGCAGATGATAATGCATCAGAACTAAGCATAGAGAATTGACTACTTCCACTGTTACTGTTCACCGATGATGAAAATTCAGAACTTGGCATTGACGATTCGCTTTCTCCTCCAAGGGCTTCAAAACTACTTGACCCAAATCCGTTTGAAGATTTACTACCGAACGACATATCACTGCTTTGTTGTGACCAGGATGATTTACTTTCTCCTCCAATTGATTCAAAACTGCTTGATCCAAATCCGTTTGAAGATTTACTGCCGAGAGACATATCACTGCTTACTTCTGACCAAGATGATTTACTTTCTCCTCCAAGTGAATCAAAACTGCTTGATCCAAATCCGTTTGAAGATTTACTGCCGAGAGACATATCACTGCTTACTTCTGACCAAGATGATTTACTTTCTCCTACAAGTGAATCAAAACTGCTTGATCCAAATCCGTTTGAAGATTTACTGCCGAGAGACATATCACTGCTTACTTCTGACCAAGATGATTTGCTTTCTCCTCCAAGTGAATCAAAACTGCTTGATCCAAATCCGTTTGATGATTTACCACCGAGAGACATATCACTGCTTACTTCTGACCAAGATGATTTACTTTCTCCTCCAAGTGAATCAAAACTGCTTGATCCAAATCCGTTTGATGATTTACCACCGAGAGACATATCACTGCTTACTTCTGACCAAGATGATTTGCTTTCTCCTCCAAGTGAATCAAAACTGCTTGATCCAAATCCGTTTGAAGATTTACTGCCGAGAGACATATCACTGCTTACTTCTGACCAAGATGATTTACTTTCTCCTCCAAGTGAATCAAAACTACTTGATCCAAATCCGTTTGAAGATTTACCGCCAAGAGACATATCGCTGCTTACTTCTGACCAAGATGATTTACTTTCTCCTCCAAGTGAATCAAAACTGCTTGATCCAAATCGGTTTGATGATTTACCACCGAGAGACATATCACTGCTTACTTCTGACCAAGATGATTTACTTTCTCCTCCAAGTGAATCAAAACTGCTTGATCCAAATCCGTTTGAAGATTTACCACCGAGAGACATATCACTGCTTACTTCTGACCAAGATGATTTACTTTCTCCTCCAAGTGAATTAAAACTGCTTGATCCAAATCCGTTTGAAGATTTACCGCCGAGAGACATATCACTGCTTACTTCTGACCAAGATGATTTACTTTCTGCTCCAAGTGAATCAAAACTACTTGATCCAAATCCGTTTGAAGATTTACCACCGAGAGACATATCACTGCTTACTTCTGACCAAGATGATTTACTTTCTCCTCCAAGTGAATCAAAACTACTTGATCCAAATCCGTTTGAAGATTTACCGCCAAGAGACGTATCACTGCTTACTTCTGACCAAGATGATTTACTTTCTCCTCCAAGTGAATCAAAACTGCTTGATCCAAATCGGTTTGATGATTTACCACCGAGAGACATATCACTGCTTACTTCTGACCAAGATGATTTACTTTCTCCTCCAAGTGAATTAAAACTGCTTGATCCAAATCCGTTTGAAGATTTACCGCCGAGAGACATATCACTGTTTACTTCTGACCAAGATGATTTACTTTCTCCTACAAGTGAATCAAAACTGCTTGATCCAAATCCGTTTGAAGATTTACTGCCGAGAGACATATCACTGCTTACTTCTGACCAAGATGATTTGCTTTCTCCTCCAAGTGAATCAAAACTGCTTGATCCAAATCCGTTTGAAGATTTACCACCGAGAGACATATCACTGCTTACTTCTGACCAAGATGATTTACTTTCTCCTCCAAGTGAATTAAAACTGCTTGATCCAAATCCGTTTGAAGATTTACCACCGAGAGACATATCACTGCTTACTTCTGACCAAGATGATTTGCTTTCTCCTCCAAGTGAATTAAAACTGCTTGATCCAAATCCGTTTGAAGATTTACCACCGAGAGACATATCACTGCTTACTTCTGACCAAGATGATTTGCTTTCTCCTCCAAGTGAATCAAAACTGCTTGATCCAAATCCGTTTGATGATTTACCACCGAGAGACATATCACTGCTTACTTCTGACCAAGATGATTTGCTTTCTCCTCCAAGTGAATTAAAACTGCTTGATCCAAATCCGTTTGAAGATTTACCACCGAGAGACATATCACTGCTTACTTCTGACCAAGATGATTTGCTTTCTGCTCCAAGTGCATCAAAACTGCTTGATCCAAATCCGATTGAAGATTTACTGCCGAGAGACATATCACTGCTTATTTCTGACCAAGATGATTTACTTTCTCCTCCAAGTGAATCAAAACGGCTTGATCCAAATCCGTTTGAAGATTTACCGCCGAGAGACATATCACTGCTTACTTCTGACCAAGATGATTTACTTTCTCCTGCAAGTGAATCAAAACTGCTTATTCCAAATCCGTTTGAAGATTTACCACCGAGAGACATATCACTGCTTACTTCTGACCAAGATGATTTACTTTCTCCTCCAAGTGAATCAAAACTGCTTGATCCAAATCCGTTTGAAGATTTACCGCCGAGAGACATATCACTGCTTACTTCTGACCAAGATGATTTACTTTCTCCTCCCAGTGAATCAAAACTGCTTGATCCAAATCCGTTTGAAGATTTACCGCCGAGAGACATATCACTGCTTACTTCTGACCAAGATGATTTACTTTCTCCTCCAAGTGAATCAAAACTGCTTGATCCAAATCCGTTTGAAGATTTACCACCGAGAGACATATCACTGCTTACTTCTGACCAAGATGATTTACTTTCTCCTCCAAGTGAATTAAAACTGCTTGATCCAAATCCGTTTGAAGATTTACCACCGAGAGACATATCACTGCTTACTTCTGACCAAGATGATTTACTTTCTCTTCCGATTGATTCGAAACTGCTTGATCCAAATCCGTTTGAAGATTTACCGCCGAGAGACATATCACTGCTTACTTCTGACCAAGATGATTTACTTTCTCCTCCGAGTGAATCAAAACTGCTTGATCCAAATCCGTTTGAAGATTTACTGCCGAGAGACATATCACTGCTTACTTCTGACCAAGATGATTTACTTTCTGCTCCAAGTGAATCAAAACTGCTTGATCCAAGTCCGTTTGATGATTTACCACCGATAGACATATCACTGCTTACTTCTGACCAAGAAGATTTACTTTCTCCTCCAAGTGAATCAAAACTACTTGATCCAAATCCGTTTGAAGATTTACCACCGCGAGACATATCACTACTTACTTCTGACCAAGATTTACTTTCTGAGCCAAGTGAATTAAAACTGCTTGATCCAAATCCGTTTGAAGATTTACTGCCGAGAGACATATCACTGCTTACTTCTGACCAAGATGATTTACTTTCTGCTCCAAGTAAATCAAAACTGCTTGATCCAAATCCGTTTGAAGATTTACCGCCGAGAGACATGTCACTGCTTACTTCTGACCAAGATGATTTACTTTCTCCTCCAAGTGAATTAAAACTGCTTGATCCAAATCCGTTTGAAGATTTACTGCCGAGAGACATATCACTGCTTACTTCTGACCAAGAAGATTTGCTTTCTCCTCCAAGTGAATTAAAACTGCTTGATCCAAATCCGTTTGAAGATTTACCACCGAGAGACATATCACTGCTTACTTCTGACCGAGATGATTTACTTTCTCCTCCAAGTGAATCAAAACTGCTTGATCCAAATCCGTTTGAAGATTTACCGCCGAGAGACATATCACTGCTTACTTCTGACCAAGATGATTTACTTTCTCCTCCAAGTGAATCAAAACTGCTTGATCCAAATCCGTTTGAAGATTTACTGTCTAAAGACATATCGTTGCTGTGTTCCGACCAGGATGATTTGCTTTCTGCTCCAAGTGATCCGTAACTGCTTGTTTCAAACCAGCTCGATGACTTCCTGTCTGAAGGCATATAATTGGTAGACTCAAGCCAAGATGATTCGTGCCAAGATGATTTACTTTCTCCTTCAGTCGACTCAGGAGTGCTTGATTCAAACCAGTCTGATAACATATCAGTACTGTCTTCAGGCCAAGATGCAGTACCTTCCCCTCCAGGTGATTCAGTACTGCCTGATTCAAACCAGTTGGTTGATAGTGTGCCTAATGACATGTCACTGCTTTCTTCTAACCAAGACGATTTGCTTCCTTCTCCTAGTGATTCAAAACTACCTGATTCAAATCCATTTGAAACTTTACTACCTGAATACATATCACTGCTTTGTTCTGACCAAGATGATTTACTTTCTCCTCCAAGTGAATCAAAACTACTTGATCCAAATCCGTTTGAAGATTTACCACCGAGAGACATATCACTGCTTACTTCTGACCAAGATGATTTACTTTCTCCTCCAAGTGAATCAAAACTACTTGATCCAAATCCGTTTGAAGATTTACTGCCGAGAGACATATCACTGCTTACTTCTGACCAAGATGATTTACTTTCTGCTCCAAGTGAATCAAAACTACTTGATCCAAATCCGTTTGAAGATTTACTGCCGAGAGACATATCGTTGCTTTGTTCCGACCAGGATGATTTACTTCCTTCTCCTAGTGATTCGAGACTGCTTGATTCATTCCCGTTTGATGATTTACTGGCTGTTGACATATCGCTGTTTTGTTCTGATAAAGATGAACCATGGACAGATGATTTACTTTCTCCCCCAAGTGACCCGTAACTGCTTGAATCTATTCCGTTTGATGATTTAACCTGTGATGACATATCACTACTTTGTTCTGAATAAGATGACGGACTTTCTCCTACAAGCGATTCAGAACTGCTTGATCCGACCCCTATGCTGAGGGAAACCATCACGCTCGCAACTAGACACAGCCTTGGAAGGCAAACCATTTTCCACATCTTCGTTAATGCTCACTTTCAATCTGATTTAGTTAGACTCCTTTGCTGTTCTTATGGTAGAAAAGTGGCCGCCCGTTTAGCGTGTCGTCACCTCTTGCAATGTCTCTTGAATGCACTGCCAATTATACTTCAATAAAAGTCTTGAGTAATACCTCGTTAACCCTCTATTCAGTTATATTCAAATAGCAACGCTGCCGTGTGTAGCCATGTTGTGTACAGTTTATGTTACCAGTAACCAGGCTGCGCCTACACCCCGGAGTGTTCATCCACCCAAGGGCCTATGCTTCGAAGTTGAATAAACAAAATAAAATAGGAACATTGGACAATAGCTTAACTTCAAATATCGTATCGGAAGACACAGATGGGCATATTTTGGCATGTCGTAATGGAACAGGAAATTTCCAGTATACTGCAGTTTCCATTCAAGAAACTGTTATACAAGTAAAAAATCTGTGTCATCCAATATTTCGGAAACCATCCTTTATGTAACTTTTGTGTATTTCAAGTCATACCACAGACACGTTAAAAAGAAAGATTCAAGAACGAGTTAAAAATAGATCATCAAGAAACGCCATAGAATCTGGCTGAGTACTTGGTATAGATTCGATATTTAATGGGGGTATTGTGTCCTATAATAAAAAAAATAGTTATTGGGTGCAAAGAGGAAACGCAGCTCCAGACATCGAAACTAATTTTTCTTTGTAGCATTATTGGTCTTAATATGTGTTGTATATTCTACATGTATGTATAATGTTTGGCTATTGCTATTTGTAAAATAAAGCCCGTGATGACACAGCTATTCAGTACACTACCATATAGGGACTGTGTCGCTAACACTATAATCATGTCAAAACCAAAGCGTGCTTTCTCTCTTTCTTTCTCAATCGTGTGATGTCTCGTGTTATTTCGTTGCTGTGTTTCATGTGTGTCGATAATTGTTCTACTACCACAAACGCAAACACTAGTTATTGTTTGTATTTGTGGCTGATCGTTTGTTTAATGTCAATGTAGTATTGTACTGTATTTCTGTTCATTTTCTATTTTCTCTTTAATGAGTGTACGTAGTTTCGTAATTGTTTCTTCGCGTTTACAATTTTCCCTCAGATTCTTGTTTCTTACACGTATCGATTCCTTTAGACAATGTTACACCGTTCAAGATGTCATTTCTAGCCAACCTCGCGACAGGACTTCACTGTTGCAGACACCTTGACATTGGAGGCCAGCATTTAAAATTCAGAGACGAACACCGGTGGCGCGTTCATTCTGTAATGGTGCCACACTGTTGTTGGACACACACACGTTAAAAACATTGCACCATATGTAGGCCAACAGGTTGGTTGTCGGATGGGAAATGACAGAACCCAAGAGACTCACACACCAGAATTAAAGTTCTGAAGTTCTTATAACTGAAGGAGATAAAATGGCAATAATCAGTCATGATTCTACTCTTTCAAATAAAAGGGCACTAGTTGACGACCCTTTGTAGTACAATGGAAGCCAGTAAACATGAAGTAAACAGATTGTCGTCAGACACGACACATCATCACATTTCATTGACTGGTTCGACTGTAGCTTTACTTACAACAGTGCTGTAGTTCATCCGCTAGCGTGACTTATAATCATCGCAACATTGATACATGTTTTATGTGTGTGATTACATTACTGTTACAGTAGCAAATTCTTACACTGTAGGTGATTTCTCGGGGCACTGTTGTCTGTCTGTAACTTCAAAATATTCATTAAAAGCAGAGACTTAATCTTTAATCTCATCAATTATACCTTGTTACGAAGTCACTATGAAATGATCTGCTATGGTATTGGTATAAACTCAAGCAAGGAAAATGTGTCAGTGTTTGTAAGTTTTTTGTGAAGTCAGACAATGAAATATGGCAATATTAGTAAGGATTTTATCGCGCCAACATCGTTCTGTTTCAGCTCACTTACTTTTATTGTATCTGACCGTTGAACATATTGCCCACAGTACACAGAGCTGTTTCCCCGTTTAGAATGGACTCACCTGTTGACTTTCTGATCGTAGGAATGCAAATCTGCAGTTTCAATATTAGGTCATTGACAATAGAAGAAGTGGAAACTGTTCTAAAGCAGCAAGGGGTTTCTTTTATTGACATAACTCTGAGCTTGTCTGGAATCTAACTGTTACGTTAGCACCTTTCCTACCGATGAGATGAATCATGGCCTCTCCAACGTCTATGGAAGAATTAAATGTGACGTAAGGCTGAGGTGAGAATTTACGGGGGGGGGGGGGCTGGGGAGAAATTATTTTGGTCAAAAACCTTTCGCAGCCACGCCCCCTTCGCTCTCAAAAAATTTCGTGCCCCCCCCCATGAACCTAAGAATTAGCCCTCCCCCTCCCCCCTCCCGGCTACACATATTTTAATGTGTAATTAGACATATAACCTCCCAATCCACTTCAGAGATGTACAGTATGGTACACTACATTAAACTAACAGTGGAAATCAACTTCAGCGTCCATACATAACAATGAGAGATTTCTTTACAAATATATGTGGGCTTGGCGAAAAAGGTCTCACATTGGGCTGTACTTGGAGATACTTAGTCAGCAAGGGTTTATCGTTCAATCTTGATTCTGGGCAGAAGCAGCATCCCCATGATAGCTAGTGGGGAGCAATATTTCCTGTTATTTTTTCGTCATTTTCTTACACCAAACCTCAGCAGGAGTACTTGCAACTACGTGTGCACAAGGAATACGCAATGCATAATGAATAATGAGTGTGTGTGTGTGTGTGTGTGTGTGAGAGAGAGAGAGAGAGAGAGAGAGAGCGAGAGAAAACCAAAAGTACATGTATTACAATAATTACTTAGTCTATTAGTATATTTCTCTCTGAATGACATAGCATGACGTTTTAGATATCCGATGACACCAAGATGTTAAATATGATCACTTAAAATTGTCAAAACTTTGGAAATATTCAAAATAACATTACTGTAATATCGATATTTTGTAATAGAAGATCTCACACGTTCCATATTTATTATGTGTACCCTGTCAACAACGAATATGGCACTTTTCGATAAATCACAAAAACTATGCTCACATTTTGTAATGCTTTTATTCACACGTCAAAATATACTACAAATGCAAACAGAGTAAAGCGTTTATTTCCCAATGTTAAATAGAAATATAAAATATTTATATATATATTATCATATATTAAAGCGGCACCAGCTGTGAGTCATACGCTTTAGCTTTCTACTCAAGTAAAAATATGTTTTATAATAACCTCGTCTAAACTATTTTAAAATGATTTTCATGTCAATGAATGCTTTCGAGAACATTACAATTGTCTCCTGACATAGTTAAAACAATTGACTGCATAGTAGGGAATTCCTGGACAATTTTTGGTACGTATGATAAATTACGTCATCGGATCGTTTATAAGTTATATCTTGATAGCAGGTTTGTGTTTATAGTTAATTGCACATGGTGGCTAAGTGTACTCTAGTAATTACAATGATGTGGATACCTTATAAATATGTAGCATAATCTACGCCCAAACACGTGTACACTCAGCTTGTGCCCCTTTAATATAGGTACATTATGATACAAGTTAGTTATACATTTATTGGACGGCATTTAGTGACTTCAATACTCGGTACTCGTATACTTCAACGAACCAAGAATCCGATAGAACTAAGCTAAACAGCACATCCATTTTGTTTTATTTACACACATAGTTGTCGTATCAGGCATATGGTGGGGGAAGATTTGGGCATTTTCTTTCATAATAACCGTTACGGCTTCCACAAATTTAATTCAGCCAAACTTACAACGCTATTCACTTGTACGATATTTGCGCAGACGACAGAAGTAGATTCTTCTGATAGTTGAAATAATGATAAATGTGGTATTAGGAGTTAAACTTCTTTCGTTAGCTTTGTTACAACCCTGTGATGTATGACCTTATTATGCATGACCCCTATGTGATGCATGACTCCAATTATACATGACCTCTATGCAAATGAGTATTCTAAAATCTAATCATAACCTTATATTTCTTTTAAACATATTGTATCTCAGAGAGTTATGTACACTGCTAAAAAGTCAATCACTATAAATAAAAAAATTCTACTTCAAATTAACATTACAGTGAAAATAACACAAATGACAGCTTGCTAAACGTAACAACCCCTTCACCAACAATCAACCAACATCTTTGAAATATTGTCATTTTATGTTAATTATAACACGTGGATCTTCACTCTAAAATGATTATGTTCCTCTCTCACTCCCATTAGGAACGTGTTCGTAAGGGCCACAGTGTTTAATTAATTCATCCGGGTTACATAAAATAAGGAGCAATTGTCGATTGGTTGATTAGTAGTAACTAAAAATGAAATGATTGCCAACATTTGCGCATGCCTAGTTTGTGTCAGATTTGAAAGCCCGGTCGTGACAATTACAAGCAAATGATGCTAAAAGTGATTATTTACAATTATGATTGACAACCACTGCAATATAACTCTTACAGTTGATTATTGCAACATTGGCATCATCTCATAACAAGTGCCATACACTACAGAAAAAAAAACGGTAATCGAGTCATAGTTTTATGTCTCTTTCATCTAATTTTAAAGTTTGAGATGTTGGGTAGGATATGCTTTATATGTGACCAACGGAGACCGTTGCACTGTGACTTGAGGTTGGACGACTTGACGTCACCGGAGCATTATCCTGTTGTCCACTTTCAGATACAACGGTCAGCTCTGCACTTGCACGTCCGTTCGATGCATCAGGTTCGGGGACCGTATCCTGTGGTTCCTCACCCGCCTTGGCATCCCATAATGATGATGGCTGTGGTTCAACAGATGTCACGTCTTTGGGGTCTTCCTCTTCAATTATTTTCTCGGGAGGTTTCTTGCATTTGATGACAACGACAGTGACGATGATGATGACAGCGGCGACCCCGAGAACACTACCAACAACAGCGCCAATAATAACGTTTGTGTCAAGACCATCGTCTGAAACTACAAAAAGAACATGATCAAATAACGAGCTTTATTCCATAACGACATGACGCAAAGTTGATATACCGGGGGACAAGTTCCGTGGACGATCGTAAGGGGAGAGCCCACTGTAACGGGGTGGTTTTGAGAATGAGTATACTTTCTGGGCCGACAGGTTTTGGAAAAGCCTGCCATCAGAAGCGGTAGAGTTTACTTCAATCTTAGCTCAGAATATTTCTATAATCAAGTTAAAAAAAAATAGTGTTTAGAATTCCTAAAAGTAAGACTTCATTTCTCAAAACATTTTTGATCAGGTTTTAGTTATTCCATCATACTAACTGTCGTCTGCATGTATCGTAGACCCGTATAGTATCTATTTTGTGTGATACAGTTGGTATGAGAAAGGGTCTCCTTTTTGGAGTGTGTGTGGTATGACAGCACTTTGGGTTTGTAGGTCTCAACGGAGCCCCCCCCCCCACCGTATCAGTTCACACAGAGCCCCCCCCCACACACACACACCTGTTGGATGAAGTTTGTTGGCGTGTTTCTCAACCAACTTACTGTATATACAGCAGAGACCTGGTTTCTTCCGTGAACAGACACAGGAAAATTACAAAATGTATCACATATGAGAGACGTACGAAGGACCGCCCTTACTAAATGTTACATTTATATCTGATGAAACTCACTGGTAGACAGTTTATACATATCTGATGCAAAACCGATTTCACAGACTATCCATTAATAATTAGCATATATGGAAATTGACATACCTACAGGAACTGGCCCTGCTGTTGTAATAGCTCCTGTGATAGGAAGTAAACATAAACATTTAGTTAGCATATAGCAACTGCAAAAGTACTCTTGATTGTAGCACCTTAATCCCAACTAGACAACCATTATCAAAACAAAAAACACTACAGTACCAAATATTTACGATATCTACGAGTGCAGCATTGAGGAAATCTCTATGAAATCACAGTAGAAGATTTAGAGTACCGATAACAACTTTCACCCCCCCCCCCAAAAACAAAACAAAACAAAAACATCACACGTTCGGTATGATTACTCGAAGTTCCAACTCATCAGTTTGTGATACACATAGTAATTTTAGGATATTTCTAACAGTACAATTTATATCTTTGAGAACCAGAATGCCACAGATCAATTTCATTTGGGCATATCAGTATGTTGACAGAGAGATTGGTCGTTGTGTAGGTACACACTTTTGATCACTCGTTACAAGCGCCATCAACGACGAACCTTTCAGTCTAACAGTATGTCCCACGATAGTAGTGGTGGTGTTTGCATAGGAATCACACACCTACACGGTGGTATGGTAAAAACTATGTTACATCATACATGTATGGTGTAACATATGCATGTTTTCGTCAAGTATTGGATTCTGTTATATTGAATAATTTTTATAATTTTTATAATATTTTTTTTGTATTCATCACAACATTTATATCAACTTTTTCAAATGAGTAAATATTATGTCTATAGACCCAAATGTATACTACATCGAAGAAGACTTTGAGATGTAATTTTTTCTTGTCAATGAAAATGTTGTCGATTTCTTTCAATTTTGACGGTATTTGTTGAACATACGAACAGGCTCTCCGCGTATTGTGAGCGGTACAACAAAAAGAAGGGTTTCCGCTTTCATTTAACTTTAATACCAATATGCTTTGTTTTTTTTACAAGACGCGTACGTTTTATAATATGGCGAATACAACCAACATAAGACATTTACGTGTCAAGTATAATTACTGTTAAGAGAATGAAATGGAAATAATGTCTGCAGTCAGTTATCTCATGTGATTCACTAAATCAAAGCGTTATCAGTTTGTTACCATTATCATTATATATTCACTAAATGGTAAAATTTTATCATTATGTTATGACAATTATATGAAATTCACAAAATGGCAGTGGTATTATTATTTTACGATATGTATTCCGACACTTAATTCTTAGAAGAGAATGTCGATATTCTCTAGACAAAGGTACCTGTCGCACTTGAGGCTGTAGTAACTGCACCAGCGCCAGTGGTAGGAACAGCTGTTGTTGGGCCTGTTTGGAAGTAAACCCAACAAGAAAATATTATCAATAAAACACAAACTTAACAATACAACCATTGAAATGGACATTGTTATGTATGTATGTATGTATGTATGTATGTATGTATGTATGTATGTATGTATGTATGTATGTATGTATGTATGTATGTATGTATGTATGTAGGTAGGTAGGTAGGTAGGTAGGTAGGTAGGTAGGTAGGTGTGTAGGTGTGTGTGTGTGTGTGTGCGTGCGTGCGTGCGTGCGTGCGTATGTATGTATGTATGTATGTATGTATGTCTATCTATTATATGTCTGTATGTCTGCATGTCTGTCTGTCTGTATGTATGTATGTATGTATGTATGTATGTATGTATGTATGTATGTATGTTTGTCTATCTATCTCTATCTACGTATGTATGTATGTCTCTATCTACGTATGTATGTATGTATGTATGTATGATAGAATGGCTGATCATTGACAAATATAAATAATGAAGAGAACGATTTCGTAGCTTTTTATATCATTGTCTATCTAGTGGAGACGAAGAAAAGAACCGTTGTGATTTGATTAAAAGGCTCTGATTTGTCTTATATGTATCTCTCACCTGTTGTAGTAGGACTTGGGGCAGAAAAGACACTGAAGGTTGACAAGTGAGTCACTTGACATTGAACCGTGTTGTCATCGTTCTCAATCGTAGTGACGCCATCAGTCGACCAGTTAGAGGCAACCTCATCCCAATATTTACAGGTGTACACTAAACTACTATCTGGACTATTTATAGTTAGATTAACTATGATTGGGTTCGACAGGCCAGTGATGTTCAGAGTTTCATCTGCGAAAAAACAAGAAGGTCGTGAGCAATACAAACCATTTGTAAATTTGGGGAAAAAGTATGTTAAGTCACGAAACAATGCCAAAGTTGTAATGTAAAAGTCTTATGAAAATGCATTCCTATGAACTATTTGGTAACTTTTTGATTTTCTAATACATAGAACACAAGGTAGTCTGTTAGGGACTGATAACGATATTATTTGTTTAGAGTCCACAAATCTCAGCTGGTTTATACAAAGCACGGCTCAATTTTCAAATAAAATAGTTGGAGAAAAAAGGAAACATACTGTAAAAACAGAATACAAAAGGTACCTCACACAAAACAGAAACAACAATTGATATGAACCGTACCGATACCGATCCACTCTAACGGACAATCACACACAATCAAACACTTTGGAATCATAGGTGAAAATAAACTTGAAACTATATACACTCAACACAAACTACCGACAGTACTCGTGACTCCTTGGCTGAAGAAAGAGCTCAATTTCCTTGAAATAGTTTGTTACGTATGGTTTCATGACGACATGATATTATTTTATAATTATGGAATTTGACATTTACCTGAGTCAGGATCTGCAAGTTCAATCGACAATACGTCAGATGCTCTTGAGTTTTTATCTTCGTCGGTGGTGGACAGCAAATCGGTGCCTGAGTCGTAATGGTAGGTTTTCACTGACACACCTGAACAAGTGCCACTGGAACAAGTCCATGCAGCAGTATACCTGTTTATCATAATGTGAAATTAAAGTACATTAATTCTACGTATGCCATATATTCTGTGGACGCCACTGGAATGGATTTGAGGTCAGTAAAATTCAGAACGAATCGGTAGAAAAAAATGGACCGTGTATTTGTTTTCCCTTAGCATGTCTATGTCAACTTACGTGTTTCTAAGATCATCACCGAAGTCAAAATTCGCTCCTCCAGATGATGAGAATGAATCATCAAGGACATTCTTCTCAAAACGCATAGTTACTCCAGTTGAATCAATATCTGTAGCCCCTCCACCTAATGATTTACCACGTATCAATGATTTCATGAGTTTGTCCATAATAGTCCTGTAAGTGAAGACAGAGAATGATATTACTCTTGGTGGTTTTCAATGAAATATTTCTATTGGTACCTTAGGAATGCAATCCTGATCTGAACTCACCGGCCTTTATCCAACATGGCTTCATTCCAGACAGGGTCTAATCCGTCAGCGACATTTTGGATTTTGTTCAATAACACACGTGCATTTTCGTCCTTAATTACTGCACCGTCAGTAGATGAGAAAACATCAGTGACATCCGTCACAGAGTCCAAGAATTCGTCTGAAAATATATGTGAATTCGTCATTAATTTGTCCCAAGTTTGTAAGTACACATGCGATGGTATAATAACACATGTCTATTGTTAATAACAAGTCTTCGTCGTTCGTACAAAGCCCCAAATATTCTGTTAAATGCAATTGGTGTCTCAAATACAACTCCAGTTCATAAATAATCTTTGCAAGCTCATAACATCACAGATGTAAACGTTTAACCGTGTAATAAAATGATGTAAATTAGCCATACGTTTATATGCAGTGCATGAGGCTTAGACATGACCACAGTCTGACTAGCCAGCTTTTCAATGATGAACAGAGACTCTAGAGTAGTGTCTGAATCTAAAATTAATATTCCTTAATTTATTTCGTAAAGCACTACTTGATTTTAAAGATTCCTGGAGATTGCCAAAGGCCAGTATCTGAACAGAAAGCTTCGATTTGCCTCTCATAGCGCTAGCGTGGGTGTACATACATGAATGAACTCTCTGTATGTGCACAACTTCAAACCGTTATGGAATGGGTTGTGGCTAGTTGACCTTGGATATGAATACCTGGGACATAGGTGGAACCTGTTGCTTGAAGACTATCCTACGACAACAAGGGAAAGACTGATGCACCTTGAACCTATAACATTACAGAACTATATTCACCTTGACTAGTGAGGGACATTTCTGAAGTAGTAAGTAGTTCAATTTGATCAGTAAGAAGGACTGCGTCATCAACGCCCAGCACTGAACTGCTTATGACATTCTCAACGAGTGTTAATAGACTCTCTTGATCCGAGGATGTTGTAGCAGCATATGCTCGCTTACGACGTCGCCGACCACCGCTAGTCTTTTCTACCAGCATGTTAGTATTGACGAGAGCTCCGAGGTAATCACCTGGTGAGAATAAACGATCAAAATAAGACATTAAGTACGTGTACAACCAAGAAAACACAGACTAATGTCTGAGTCTTGTTTGTTCATCAAATTTCCTTTCTATGAGTGTGATTTTCCCAGTACTTCGATTGTATATTCCGCATCATGATGTGTATGCACTAAAACATTAAATATTAATAATCATTATTGCATAGTACTGTCTGTATCAGTGATACCCGATGACGTAATCACTTAGATATTTGGAAAAGGTAACGTCATGATATCCATGATAATAAACGTCATTAGGAAGTACGTTTCTGATTGGACAAGGCACTGAAAAGAAACACCAAATCACTAGAACTTTAGGTTGCGAGTGTCATATGTATTAGATGACTTACCTTGGTATTCCAAGGGTTCAATCTGGTTACTTCTGAAGTCGGTGATTTCAGAAGCACTAAATGAGGACTTGACAGTGACGTTGACCTCTGAACTGAATTCTTCACAACTGTATTTGTCACACACCTGTAATAAAATGACGTTACAGTGTAAAATCGACAGTCTTTACAGACATGTTTATATACATGTGTAATTATATGAAGTGAGTGTTGATTATTGCCAGTACACAATACAACGTTCAATGCTGTAATGGAATTGATACAAATACGTAAACTGTATTAAATATTGACCGCAGAGATTTCGCCACTCGTTCCCATGGTAACAAGAAGTGGTTTGACTTTGTCAAACGATCTGTCTTTTAGTTTGATCTTGACTAATATAATTCTCTGTTCGTGGTAAAAACGTCTAATCGAGTCGATATCAGTACAGTTACGTAGACGAATACACAGGTGCAGTATTTACCCTGGCTACGAAGGTGTTGCTGTTGCCAGCTCTGGCTTGTTTGCCAACGCCGGAAGTAGATGGTTCAGATCCCTTTTGATTGACAGCTTCAGTATTCCCATCATCATCTTTCACCCTAAAGATTTGATAGCTGAGTGGATATGCATCCTCGTCCGCGACACAGTTTTCAAGCAGATAATTAATCTGAAAATGAAAGTATACATTTATTTGCTTAAATATACCATGTAGAAGCACTTCTAGTCCTCACTGTATAAAACACTTATCTTTTCAATTATGCATTTAGTTAGTGTTTGTTTGTTTGTTTGTTTGTTTGTTTGTTTGTTTGTTTGTTTGTTTGTTTGTTTGTTCGTTCGTTTGTTTGTTTGTTTGATTATCTGACAGGCAGCTTCATTGATTGATTAATATATTGCATATTGTGAACATAACATATTTCCAAGACAAATGCTTAAAACTGTTTTGTTCACTCTGATCAAAGTTTTGAATATCATATGATTTACCCTTGAACGTTATTTGCATTGAATTTACCTCTTCCATTTCTGTATAGGAGTCAGCGCCGTCTGCCACAGTGAAGTCACACGACGTCACACCAGAGCGAACCTCAAAGCTAACCTTGGAAACGCTGGATTGGCCATCTTGATCAGTAGCTGTGACCTGGACATTGTAACTTGTACCTTTGACCAATAGGCCTTTAACGGAATATTAATAAACAATTAGTCTTGTTGTTTTGTATACAATACAATGTTATTTCATTTTTAAAAAATGTCTATAATATTTATCTCGACACGAAAGCGTCGTTACTCGACACACAGTGAATACTATGTCGGAAAGGAACACCATCTGTAAGGGGCGAGATCACTAGTTCAATGTAGGATAAAAACCAAATGATTTTAGTTAATCCTCAGACCCCCCCCCCCCTCTACTTGTAACTAAATTGGGCCAAAATTGAAAATTGTTTCAGACAGCACAATTAATTTCAAATCAGTATGTAGCAGTATGTAGTACTATGAATACAAAGTCTGCATGAAATGAGGAAAACATAGTAATTTTGTTGACACATTCACTCGCTTTAGTGCCATATGCGAAAATTCTTCCATTTATAAATTTCATGTTATATTTTTTAAAAGAAATATTTGCATTTATGGGTACAAAACAGAACCATTAAAAGAACAAGAACTATAATGGCTCAACCCCCCCCCCCCCACCCCCTAAGTAAAAGAATTTAGGTTTTTTATCCAACATTGAACTACTGATCTCTCCCTTAATAATTCCTTAACCGTCAAGCCACTTCTGAAAAGTATACCCAATGTCACATTGTTGTTTGCTAATGTTATAATATATACTGCTGTTAATTTATCAAATAGCTGCATATATACACACACATGTGAATACATGTATATCTAATGTGTTGCCATACCATACATATCTTACTACACATTCAGGGAAATTCTCCAAAGGTTTCTTACTGCTTCGTACTCTGGGCCTACCTGATTTGATTATAACCTGTACAAAAGACTTGTCGCCTGATGGCGCTGCATGGATCTTGGGTACACTCAACAGACCAGACATATCACTGAAGTTAAAGTATCCATAACCACTATCAGTATCCACTGTTTGCCATACGACAGAAACCAATGGAACGGTGTGTTTGATGAAAGCACTAATTGGAACTGTGTCTTCGTACGTTACTTTGTTTGTTTCACTGTTATCAAGCTCGACGATTACCTGAAAAAAACACAGGGAAGTGGTGGTACATAAAAAAAAAGACTACAACACTCCCCTTCTTCAAACATAATGTGTGGTGTCTTGTATTTTTTTTCTGTCACCCAAAGAAAGAATATCCTGACCGTTACAGACTGTCTTAACTTGATTATCTTATTTGATGACCATTTGATGATATTTTTTTCAATATCGCGGAACAGGGTAATAACTCACCGAGACTAGTCAAGTTTTCTGGTTTACCTAGAACGTATTAAGGGAACGAGCAGAATCACAACAGTTCAGTTGGGTCTGGGAGAAATTTGGGTCACAAAAAGATTTTAGGGTGCGAAAGGGTGGGGGCGCTTGACCATTGAGTTGCCGTTATGGAGTTGCCATGAACTACGCATATAAAACTCTGTGTAGCCTTTAGCGGGAGGGTCTTCAAAAATTCTTGAGTTCATTGGGTGATGGTGACATGTTAGAGAGCGCGGGGGAGTGGGGCGTGATAAAGAAAAAAATAGAAAAATTCCACATTACCTGTGGTGGGTTACCGGAGACTGCAGAAATTCTAACACTTGCTGTGGCTTGTCTGGTTAATTTGATTATTGTCAATGTAAATAGATAGGTTTTATCGGCTTCCATGTTCAATGCATCGAGACTGAGAACAGCGGACCCTGCAGCAGCATTAGTGGGGAATAAGTTACCTTCCTCGCCGCTCATAAAGGAGTAACATGACGTGCTGTCAGTTTCCTACAAGAAAGAAATGTGTATATTAATATGATTTGAAGTAAAACCAAACCATCTTTCAAATATTCAAAGAAACTGGCGACCTTTACCAAAAAAGAATTCGAATACAAAAGAGCCGTCAATATTAACAAACTGAACTGTTTCATGTTTCGCACAGAGTTGAAACACAACGATTCTTTTGTTTTTTCCTCGCCATAATTTGCATCTATGAATTAAAGTTTTAGTTTTCAGCAGTTTGAACAGTGACGTGTACGCTGTGCACATCAAGGTCTGTTGTACTTCGTTGTTCTCAAACAGAACGATTAATGATGGAGATTACAACTTCGACACTTGACTCTTATCATATATCAAAAGTTACATGTCACAATATATTAAATGGAGAACATTACAATATATATGTTGCAACTTTTACCTGTAGGCATGTCCAGGCATAAGTCATATCTGCGGCAACGTCATCCGGGTCATATGAATCAGAGCCATCTATTTCCAAAGTACCACTATCTCGACCGACGGTCATCTCGGCACCACCACGAATAATGGCCACTAATGGAGTACTGACTGTTGTAACACTGATTGTAGCGGTGGTTATTTTAGAAGGTTCACTACTCTTGTAAACTTGGACAGTGAATGTAATGACGTCATCACCTGAAAACGGAGGTGAAATATCAGAAATCTTAATATAACAATGGACACGGGCTTGGTGAAACATCGTATGTAGCGTTTATTGGCGAGCGCTGTTACTTTTTGTACTCCTTAGTCCGGAGATCAAAAAGACAAAAGATTATATAGTCTCGCCACTAGGAGTGCTATTCGGATGCATTTTTTTGAACCGAAGTTAGGGCCCTAATAGTTGAATACTGTAGCCTCCTATGGCATAATCATAGTTTCCCAGTGTTTCATGGCAAATTTTGGTTGCATTCTTAACTCACTTCCAAATACTTAAATGTCTATCTTATCTTAGTATCTAACCTGGCAGACTGTTTTCATCAACGTGAAGTGTTCTCTTGTCAACTGTCTTCAGGTTCAATGGTACGGCACTGTTATCGACAGACCATGAAAAGACAGTTGCACCAGGTGGGACACAGTCAGAATAAAACGTCACTTCGGCAGTCAGATCAAAGCTACAAAGAAAACAAACACAGAAACTTAGCATCATGAGACTTTAAAATTACCCCGAACCACACTCATGTTTTTGTTGCCTACTCGTCAGAAATAACCTTGAACTATACTGTATTATGCTTACCTGTCCGATACACTTGTTGACGTGACATCAATGCCCTTTGCCACGACCTTGACTTCTGGAAGGGCAATTGAAGATCTTTCCACTACGTAGTATGCTGTGTGACTTTCACTGAAGAAGTTAGTGACAGTGAGGGAGAAGTTGTACGGTGTATCGGCGTCTAATAAGGTACCATTCACTTCCAAATCTGAGGCTGGGGAAAGAGGGGGAAGGAGAAATTGACTGTAAGGATTCTTTTGATCTTGAATAGGCAGTCAAACTAAAACAAAACACAGGGTGGATGGGATGGATGGGACACTTACTGGTTACGTTGCTAAGTACTGTATCAACACTGGCTGTATTACCACTACTTTCCACATCCCATGAATACGTCATCGCTCGTGCTCCACTACCGGTCGATGTACGTCCACTGATACGAACGTCTCCACAGCTTGGAATCTTGGGAGAACCTTGCAATATGGCTACTGGTTGCAGAGGTTGATCAGGTCCAGCAACAGTTACGTTACCCACAGCAACATGGGAAAATTCTTGGAGGAAAGTTTTGACTGCACCGCTCCTGAGTGTTAGCTTATCGCCTTTTAGGAAGAATAAAAACAAATACAATATGAATATGTTCCTGTCCAATTCAGAAATATGTAAGAAATTTGCGAAAGTTTGGAATTAGCTCACCATACTACTTCGAATTATTGCTTTACCTAAAAGTAAAACTTGCTATACCCCTTACCTGGTGTAACCAGTCCACTGCCTTTGCCGATGACAATAATCAATTTTTTGGGATCACGGAAGAAACAAGATGACCCTTCACCTAGCAAATCACTGCTGTCGTCATCAAAGATATCACTGCAGCTACTGAATGATGAGTACTGTACTCCCCTGTCGAATGTTACCACCATTGAAGCACCTGATAAAATTTTAGATATTTACATACCTATTAAAATTCAAGTTCATATTAAATGACATTGTGATTAGAGTTACCTTGTTTTTAACTATTTTACCAGTCAACTGAAAAGTAAGCTGTTTTTCACAGAACACTCAATTTATAAATATTTATAAATCTAAACTTTCGAATAAGTGCGCCCTCTAGTGTCGAGTTGTTGATATTATGTTCGTGCGCTTTGTTATCATTAGGCACATTTTTATTAATTTGTTGAAAGTCTAATCACTTAACCACCAATTACTCGTTATCTTTGCCATGTACACTAGAATACAGATATTGCTATTGGCATGGTCTTTGTTGATAGACTTTATTGTGTCAGGTTTGGGACGTTAACTGAGTACGGATAATTGTCACCTTTGAGATAAACTCTGTCATATGCCTGTTGGTAAGGGCATAGTCATGGTTGCTAGGAATATTTGTGTCAATATTTCTTGCTAGCTGCACACCTTTACAAACATCCCCTCCAAATACCAAAGTTCAACCCCGATAGTTTTCGAGTTTCGAGTCTAAACTGTAACCAAAAATCAAAATGTTAACCTCAAATTTAGAAACTAATGATAAGTATATCAATCGCGGACATGAGTTGAATGTACAATGTCCAAATAATAATTGAACCAAATTTTCACGACTGACGCCAGTATTCGATCATCACAATTAACACTTACCGTTGTCAGAGAACTGAGCAGACACGAGGTTGGGTGAGGGTGAAACCACTGTGAAAACAAACGGACTTTCCTCGGTGTCACCAAGTCCAGTTTGACCATTCAGAGTTGGAACAGCCTCTATTTCACACGATGTAATTGGCATGTCGACAACAAACTCCATTTCTTCATCAGATATAAATTCACCAGTAACCACGTGCTCACCACCAAGACTATCGTAGGAATATATGGCTGAAAATTGATGAAAAGGATATGAAGCAATTACTGGGAAGGAAGTGTGTTTGCATTGTTCGCATTATATAATACAGCAAAAAATATACAGGAGTTGTAACGACAGTCCAGCTACCACCGTGTTGTAACCTGAACTACATTTTACCAGTAACAGTAAGTAGTGTGTTTACATGTAGAATGAAAGAATCCAGATAACTATCAAGTTCTCAAACATCCATAGCATGTCTTATACAATGTATGCTCAACTTATACCATTTTAGCCACACTGCAATTAATGATACTGAATCACAACCAAGCGTTCACTTCAGAAAGTTATGTTATGTTGCACTGTCATCACACACGTGCAGTTGACACGTCCATTATCTCATCACGTGTAAAAACATCATCTGATAACAAATATATCAATTCTCGCAACATTAGATTGCCATAATCGAGGAATTGTGTGTTAGCTTAATGAACTTTCATGCACAGTTGATCACCAGACAGCAATTGCCAATTAGTTACTCAATCAAGGACACTTACGAAGACACTCCTATCCCCCACTTGCGTAATCTACCACATTACAATAGTCTTAATTTTGTTTCATCTTAGTTTGCCTGTAGAGCTTGATCCCCCCCCCCCCCATAGTAGGTACTAGGTTTGGTGACATGGCAACTTAATATACAGACGATTTAAAATCGTTTCATTTAAGGCACTTACCGCCACCTATAATGAGTGATGGGTTGGCAAAGGATGAATTTCGTATGTCAGCGAAAGCTCCTGCTTGATCAGCGGTAACAGTTAGTGTGATTTCGGTTACTGAGTCGTCAAGATCTGTAGTTGTCGGTGAAATGGTTGCTATCACCACATCTGAAAATATAGAGGTGTAATTATATATTACTCTCATCATAGAATACTGATCGAAGATTTACAAATTAGTATACATTTTTGATCTTGAAAGACCACCGTGCTGTCTTGTAACACACCAAAATAATCGAATTATCACACCGCAGATAACTCTTATCACGCTGTCCAGACCACATATCACATCATAGCGGGCTCGACCATGCTGCCCAGACCATTTATCGCCCTATCTATAACATTACAGAGGACTCTTATCGTACAGCCAAGACCACTTTCCATAACATAGCTAACTACTAGTATCTATCCTACTACACAGAGCACTTGTCGCAACATAGCGGACTATTACCATACTGCCCAGACGATTTACGTCATCACAGGGAGGACTCCCATTATACTGCCCAGGCCATTTATCACATCACCAAGAAGTCTTGTCATACTGCCCAGGCCATTTGTAACATAACAGGTGGCTCTTATACAGTTCAGAATATTTATCATGTCAGAGAGAATTCTTATTATTAGCATACATAATATAATCCTGCCCAGGTCATTTATAGTAACATAGAAGATTCTCATCACACTCCCCTGGTAACTTAAAATATAGAGAACTGCTGTTATACTGCCCTGGCCACCTATCACTACTTATTGGACTGTTATCATACTGCCTACAACATCGACACTTAAAACGTTAACACCAAGCGGGTTCTTATCATATTGCCCAGGCCAGTAATCACAATATAGCGGACTATTATCATACAACACAGGGCAATTATTATAACATGGCAGAGTTTTTTCACACTACCCCAACAACTTATCACAACATAGCAAACTATTATCATACTACACATAGCACTTATCACACTCTAAAGGTCTACTATCGTACCACATATAAATGTATATGACAGATATCAAGCTATTGCACAACAAACTTGCTTCTATGTAAATATCACTCTTGTCTCAAGCACTCTCAGCAAACATGTTAGATTTACCTACCCTCATAGACAGCCATGTCGCCGGCAATATCAGTTGGTACGTCACTATCGCGTCTAACGGTGACGTTGTAATTACCTGTGTAGGATGATTTATATGAAGTACGTTAGTCATATAATAACACATGATAGCAATGGCAATATCACTGCCCACCCAAGGGATGGTTGTCATGACTGTAATATTGATGATGCCCGTGCCTAACGACCCTTCATAATACTTCATAAACCCACAGCATAAAGTCGTACAGCCTCTGTATTCAAGTGACCTACATGCATGTGTGTGTCAAAACAACTACCCACAGCTGAGCTGACAAAACAGCTACCTCCATATGTGTGTGTGTGTGTGTGTGTGTGTGTGTGTGCCTGTCTGTCTGTCTGTCTGTCTGTCTGTCTGTCTGTCTGGCTGGCTGGCTGTCTGTGTGTCTGTCTGTGTGTGTCTGTCTGTCTGTCTGTCTGTCTGTCTGTCTGTCTGTCTGTCTGTCTGTCTGTCTGCTTTTCTGTGTGTGTCACTGTGTGTGTGTGTGTGTGTGTGTGTGTGTGTGTGACTGTGGCTGTGTATCTATGTGATGTTTATAGTTTCCATTGCGTGCGTGTTTATTGCCATGACCACCACTACATTCCAAGTTTGAACACTGCAGAATAAATATTGAGACCTACCTACAGAGAGCCTGGGCGACATGCACGTAATTACTGTGTTACTCTCGTATGTAAGCATGGCCGTTTCAACAGTATCTCCGTTTGGATATGTAAATATACATGACAGAGTAGAACCCGAAGTGAAACCAGCACCAATTACAGTCAGCTGAGAATTAAGAAAAAAGCAAATGTTAATTTTATTTATTACATCTCAATTTTTCAGTCCCCAGAAACAAAACATTTCATTAAAGAGACTTTCGCAAACTGTCTTCGTATTTTCATATTCCAGTATTATATTTTATTGCTATTTTTTCCATGATAAGCCGATCACGTGATAAAGAATGTAACCATCATACAGAATGATCCAGTAAGTCAGGTAGTTGAGATTATCAATCGAGTAATCAATCAATCAACCAACCAACCAACCAACCAACCAACCAACCAACCAACCAACCAACCAATCAATTAATCAATCGAAGAATTTTCATGACTTACTTCCATTGTAGTATTTTCTGGTATAAAGTCGGGTTGAACCCAACCCACACCAACACAATCGGTTCCTGTGCCGTTACACACACCGCATGCATCGAGCACCGCTCCACTGTAATACCAGAACATATATAGTAATTGATGTAAGTGAAGTAGAAACTTTACAATACCAGTAAGTCAACAAAAACATAAAAAATGTTTACAATATATTTAATTTCAAAAATAAATCATTATTTTAAAAGTGCTATCACAGCTGTCATACATAAATTATTTTTTTAAGTCAGTCAGTTTCTCATATCAAGGACTAGATGGGGGGGGGGCGCTTCGATGGATTGGTAGGAATCACCATGTTTTTATTTTGCAAATAGGGATGTCCTGTTTTTAAATTGGAGGGGTGGGTTAAGGTCAAAGGAAAGTTATTTTCCACAATGGCAAATAGGGGTTTCCTGCTTTGTAATTGGAGGGATGGGTTAAGGTGATAGGGAAGTTATTTTCCAGGATTGTGTCAGATCCTCTCCTGCGTGCAATTCCCATTTCTTACTTTAACATAAGTCCGTAATCACAGACCCTACCCTATGGTATATGGTTAAGTATACTTTCTCAGAAACGTGTGAACATTTTGACTTCATAAATTGGGGGTAATTATGTGAAATCAGTCGAAATGGTGGTCATCCTGTTGTTGTTGTTTTTTGCAGGGAAGTGGGTCGGAGGCATGTATTTTGTAGCGATAAGTCACCCAGGCCGAAGAAACTTACCAGACAAAGTGATGAACGTTGGTTTGATTGTCTACGATACTGTGCATAGTTTCGCTTTGTGAACCTGGGTTTATTTATCTCTATTGTATCTATTTTAAGTACACTGGTGTGATCATGCCTATTGACAAACGATTCACCGAGTTCGAAACTTTACATTGTAAATAGAGAAAGCGACTTCGTGTATATATGGTAAGTACGTTACATTAACATTGTGAATGAAACATTTAACCATGTTAGCTGAACAACCGTTTATCTTGTCGGATTGGAGGTTCGAACAAGCCTGCCTAGAGGCGTTTTGCATGTGAAAAACCACGTCACGGAGTCAGTATTATCATGACAGGCTAGGATGGAACTGAAGGGTTCCAAACGCCGAGCTAGATGACCATTCCTTTCAATAGCATTCCCACCTGTTTGCAACGCCATCACATCCTAAACACGATGTGGCTGAAACTAAAGAATCACATCCGCAGTCATTCTTCCCAGCGTCATCATTAAGACCAGTGCTACCACCAACACATACACCACAGTCGTTTAAATATGCCTTGTCTAGACCTGTGAAATAAAGCAGCAGATAATATTGAATGTTATCGATGTCAAAATTTTAAAGAAAGAAAAAAAGAAAGAAGGAGAGTAAGAAAGGCGCACTATGATGTATAGATCGGTGATAACTGGTCTGTCAAGATTGACCAAGAAACGACAGACAGACAGACAGACAGACAGACAGACAGACAGACAGGCAGACAGGCAGACAGACAGACAGACAGACAGACAGACAGATAGACAGACACATACAGCAAGTCAGAGAGAGGGAGAGAGAGAGAGAGAGAGAGAGAGAGAGAGAGAGAGACTTCATACGTACAGAAACTAAAAAAAATAGTTTTGTTCTAGCGTCTCCGTTTAATTTCCGTCCTAATTCTGTGGCAGTTTTTAATTTCTCCTCAAAGCTATTAATAATTCCCTTTACCTGGTGGATCTACACAGGTATTGTTACAATCCATCCATATACTAGCAGTACTGTTGTCAGCACGCGGTGGCACACAGTGACTACAATCATCAGTTATCCATCCACCGTTACAAATATTACGACAATCCAGACGACCGTCGTTATAATTTTCTGCTAGACCACTGTCACCACCTGTATAAAAATAACAACATGAATTACTCTAACAGGTGACATACATTTGTACTTCAAGTAGTATAACGGTAAAATTATGGATTATATATATATATATTCAACCACGACACTGGCTGCAATTTGTCACTGAATGGATTGTCCAGCTCTCACTACGCAGCGTTTTCAGAAGGAAAATGGACAGTTGTGTAAATCATGCTGTTGCGTAAGCTGTCGTTCCAGACAAACAGGGATCTTGATTGTATGATGAAACACTTTTAAATACTTTCACATTGAGTGGGTTTGTTATACACTTACCAACACATTCCAAGCATGTATCGATGATTGCCGACCCGTTACATGTTCCATGACAATCCCATGTAATACGATAGCCACTGATACTTTTACAGACGCCGCACTGATCCATACCAAAGTTTGTACTACGTCCTGTGATTCCACCAATACATTCATTGCAATCGTTGATATAGGCACCACCATTGCACACTCCTGCACAGTCAAAAGTGGCGTTTCCGTTACACGTTCCCGCACAATCCTCGGTGGCGTCGCCGTTACACACACCTGCACAGTCGTAGATTCCACCACATACCACCACTGTGAGGGGAGGGGGGGGGGCAAGAGAAAAACTTAGATTATGCATGTGTAGAATATTGAATTATCAATTGAATAATATGTAGGGCTGCATCATACAATGTAAGGCAGTTAACCATGAAACAAAACCTTGTCTTTCTCAACAATATACTGTTATTAAACATTGCAAGGTTTCCTGGTCTGGAGCGACTAAAATGTTACTAATGGCAATGCTGTTATGCATTACATCGTCTAGCGCGAGAAAACCAAACACCATTGCTACAGTTTCCCCTCAGGTGTAAACATAGACACTGGAATGTACCACTCAAAGATCTATGGTGTAGGCCAACTTTAAGTGTTTGACATTAAAGTGCCCATATGAATGAGGATGGGGTATTCATTTTGGATGTTCAATTTATAAAACAATTTTATCATGGCTTCCTACTTGAAAAAATCAATGCGAAACATCATATGCCAAGTCATTCTTTGTGACAATTGCAGAAGATTAATAAATACGTTTGTTATTGTACGTACAATAACACACTTTTTACGCATTTAAAAAAAAAAACTTTTAGCAATGTATTGAGTAACAAACACATACTTGATCTATATTGTTTCACATTGACTTTTCAAGTAGGGAGCCATGATAAAACAGTTTCACAAATTGAAAATTAAAAATAAATACCCAAATACTGAACCCTCATCCACATGGCCACGTTAAATGTATAAATTGTACCACAGATTTTGTAAATCCAGAATATTCCACTTACATGGTGATTATAGCAATATAAAGTCATTCGGATGACATTTTACAGGTTAAAGAAAAGGATTTGAGCTTATCTGTCACGGAATTTGATGTTTGAATTCCACACAGACAAAGAACGTGTGGTTTCTAAGGTGAAAGACACCATAACAAAGATAATGAACGAGCTGAAGAACTTGGCTACAGTGTTTTGCAGAATAATGTTCTGTTGTGTATCTACGTGACATGTTTATGCAAAAAAAGCAAATCAATTTACACGGAGCGACCGAATGCTTATTAGCATAAATGTATGCAGTACATATACAAATAGTGTGTATGCGTATATTATGCAAATGTATGCAAATGTATGCAAATGTACTAATGTATATGGATATACAAATTAAATTAGCAGCTAGAGTAGCATTTCATATATGGATATATTATCATTCTAATATATAAATTCCTCTACTTATAATTACTCACCATCATCCACAGACGACGATACGTCACTGCTGTCAGCAAATGATGACAAATCAGAGCTACTTTCACTATCACTGTCGACAGACGATGCTGAATCAGAACTAAGCAGAGAAGATGATTGACTATCTCCATCACTGTCGACTTCACCAGTACTGTCCTCAAGTGGCGATTCAGTGGTAAATAAGTCAGAATCTACGTCTTCAACAGTGTTGTCTTCCAATGACGATGCATCAGTGCTAGAGTCAATATCTGAATCATCACTGTCAACTGATGAAGATGTATCAGAGCTAAGCATAGATGATTGGCTACTTCCGCTATCACTGTCAGCAGACGACAATGCATCAGAACTAAGCATAGATGATTGGCTACTTCCGCTATCACTGTCAGCAGAGGACAATGCATCAGAACTAAGCATGGATGATTGACTACTTTCGCTATCACTGTCAGCAGACGACAATGCATCAGAACTAAGCATAGACGATTGACTACTTCCATCATCACTGCCAGCAGACGACAATGCATCAGAACTAAGCATAGATGATTGGCTACTTCCGCTATCACTGTCAGCAGACGACAATGCATCAGAACTAAGCATAGATGATTGGCTACTTCCGCTATCACTGTCAGCAGAGGACAATGCATCAGAACTAAGCATAGATGATTGGCTACTTCCGCTATCACTGTCAGCAGACGATAGTGCATCAGAACTAAGCATGGACGATTGACTACTTCCATCATCACTGTCAGCAGACGACAATGCATCAGAACTAAGCATAGATGATTGGCTACTTCCGCTATCACTGTCAGCAGACGACAATGCATCAGAACTAAGCATGGACGATTGACTACTTCCATCATCACTGTCAGAGGACGACATTGCATCAGCACTAAGCATAGATGATTGGCTACTTCCGTCATCACTGTCAGCAGACGACAATGCATCAGAACTAAGCATGGACGATTGACTACTTCCATCATCACTGTCAGCAGACGATAGTGCATCAGAACTAAGCATGGACGATTGACTACTTCCATCATCACTGTCAGCAGACGACAATGCATCAGAACTAAGCAAAGATGATTGGCTACTTCCGTCATCACTGTCAGCAGACGACAATGCATCAGAACTAAGCATAGACGATTGACTACTTCCATCATCACTGTCAGCAGACGACATTGCATCAGAACTAAGCATGGATGATTGACTACTTCCATTATAACTGTCAGCAGACGACAATACATCAGAACTAAGCATGGAAGATTCACTACTTCCATTATAACTGTCAGCAGACGACAATGTATCAGAACTAAGCATGGAAGATTCACTACTACCATTATAACTGTCAGCAGACGACAGTGCATCAGAACTAAGCATGGAAGATTCGCTACTTCCATTATAACTGTCAGCAGATGACAGCGCATCAGAACTAAGCATCGAAGATTCACTACTTCCATTATAACTGTCAGCAGACGACAATGTATCAGAACTAAGCATGGAAGATTCACTACTACCATTATAACTGTCAGCAGACGACAGTGCATCAGAACTAAGCATGGAAGATTCGCTACTTCCATTATAACTGTCAGCAGATGACAGCGCATCAGAGCTAATCATGGATGATTGACTACTTCCACCATTACTGTCAACTGACGAAGATGTATCAGAGCTAAGCGAATCAGAACTGCTTGATCCAAATCCTGTTCTGAACGAAACCATCAAGCACACAAGAAGACAAATCCTGTTAAGGCCGGCCATTTTCCTCAACACAGTTAGTTCTCTAGTTTCGATTCGATGAAGTTCCTCACCTAGCCGTTGCTGTTGTACTGGGTAGACGCCCGTGTAGGGTGTAGTCGCCACTGCCAATGTGTCTAGAAAGCACTGTCGATTATACTTTTCAATTCTATTCAAACATCAGCGATTTCGTCCGTAGCCATGGTGTGTGTAGTTTATGTTACAAGTAACTAGGTTGCGTGTATACCCCGGAGTGTTCATGCACCCAAGGGTCTCGGCTTCAAAGTTGAATAAACAAGGGGAAAAGACACATTAGATAATAGACTAGCTTTGAATATCCTATTGAAAGATAGAGATAGTATATTTGGTGTGTCGCAATGATATAGAAAGCTTTCAGCACAGTTTCCATAATAGCGGAGTCAAAACATTTGCGTTAACCACTATTTCCAAAAGCGGTCTGTTAATTATGTAGTTTCAAGTATCTTAATTTAATAAGTCATCAACGAAAATTATAAAAGAAAGGTCAAGAACGGATTGAAAATTAAAAAAAAACACAAGAATCCCCATACAATTTGGTTGAATGCGCGATTTTTTTTACTTTCAAGTTATGTTATGTTATACTTTTGTTTGTTTGTTTGTTTGTTTGTCTGTCTGTCTGTCTGTCTGTCTGTCTGTCTGTCTGTCTGTCTGTCTGTCTGTCTGTATGTATGTATGTATGTATGTATTACGTACGTACGTGTGTATGTATGTATGTACGTATATATGTATGTATGTATGTATGTATGTATGTATGGATGGATGGATGGATGGATGGATGGATGGATCTATGTACGTACGTACGTACGTACGTACGTATGTGTGTATGTTTGTATGTACGTATGTATGTATGTATGTATGTATGTATGTATGTATGTATCTGCCTGCCTGTCTGTCTGTCTGTCTGTCTGTTTGGTTGTGGACACGATATCTATCTATATCGACGACGACGACGGCATAACTTCTAATGAAATTCACTGCAATTTTTCCTTATGGCAGTGACAAGAACAAATTAGGTTTTGGTAAACATTCTATGATTATCAATTAATCATTTGTATAATTAAAGTTTATGACTAATAAATACCACCACCTGTGAAGAACAAATTGTATTCAGGGATATACTAGTATGTAATAGGGTCTTGAAGCCTAAGGTGAAAATATTCTTTTTGTTTTGTTTAGTAAATCTAATTATAAGTGACTCACAGTATAGAACCAGACAAGAGATTGAGTAACACATATTCAGTGTGACCGAGAGGTCGAACAAAAATTCTATAAGATGTTGACCAACACACTGGCCTGCAAATCAACAGCGACCCGCAAATTAACCCGCAAATCAACCCGCAAATTTACCTTCAACCAGCTACCCGCACATAAGTAATACAGTCTGAGTCTGGTGTCTCGTGTGTTTTTGTTGCTGCTTTGTTTCATTTGTGACGATGATTGTTCTACTGCCCCAGACGCCAGCAGTGGCTATTGTTTGAATTTGTGGCTAATTGTTTTTTTTTTAATATCAACGTACCCGTGTCAATGTAGTGTTGTCCTGAGTTTCTATTCATTTTCTCTTGAAACGAGCGTATTTCGGAGATTCTTGTTTCTTCACATTTACAAGTTTTATCTGATTCTAGTTTTTTTTTAAATTGTATTGATTTCTTTACACAATGTTATATTGTCTAAATTCAATGTGTGTCATGTTATTTCTGGTCAACTTCGCGCCAAAACCTTGCTGCTGGAGGCACTGTCACATCATCGGAGGCCAACCTTTACTAAATCTGGACTGACAGAAATGGACACCCGGGGGTGTACAGTTCATTTTAAAACGGTGTCACAGAATTGTTGAATAATGTGACACTGTATGTAGGACAGCAGGTCGGATTGGATTTGAAATGGCGCAACACCGGGGACTCACAAACCAGAAATAAAGTACTGAAATTCTTAGAATTGAAACATAAAGTGGTAAGAAACCAATCATGATTCTATTTTTCTATTTACTGCACTCTTAAATACACCCTGACTCTCTTTGCAGTATAGTGGAACTCAATAAACCTGTAACATAATCGTTTTCCGATACAACATCCAAACATTTCATCGCCTGGTTCGACAGTAGATTTTACTTTACATTGTTGTAGTTCATCCTCTGGCTCGACATATAACCTCGGTTACATCACTATCCAACAGCCAGTTTTTTAAACTTCCTTCTGTACTCGACCCATACAGTATGATAGACGGCTCCTTGCAAAGTCATAAGTGAAGTAAAATGTATCTTACGTATGTTAACTAGCAAGAGACATGTTATTATTTTCACGTTCGAAATTCAGTATTTTTGTTCCTTTTTAGTCATTTTAAAACACCAATATCCAACCAACATCACCTGTTTCCTATACTTGCAACTGCATGAAGAACGAGAGAGAGAGAGAGAGAGAGAGAGAGAGAGAGAGAGAAGAGAGAGAGAGAGAGAGAGAGAGAGAGAGAGAGAGAGAGAGAGAGAGAGAGAGGGGGGGGGTGAGAGAGAGAGTGAGGGGGAGAGAGCAGGCAGGCAGACAAGCAGGCAGACACAGACAGACAGACAGACAGACAGTATGCCATTTCGTCAGTTACCCGCGATATTCAAAAAGTTAGGGTGGCGACTCTCCGCACATCATAGCGAAGTAAATTGAGTCTTTGTTATAGTTATCTCTACGAAGTTGCTAGTTCTGGTAAAGCATTCACTTCAGGGTAATGCGGAGTCAATACTTCATTCGACTAATGTATTAACTGTTATGGCGATATTGCCACAAGTTCAACACAACTATGACACCAAAATGATCTTACCACCGGTGTGTTATTTTGGTCCAAAAATGTGATTTTTGATCAAAAACCTGAACTCCAAAACTACTCGGCAGATCGGTTTGAAATTTGGTTGGAACGTTCTTAAAAGGTTTTTAGATTAAGAATTGTTCATCCCATCAGTGATATGCAAATTAGGTATGAACATGTGTCTTTTTTATCAAAATCTTTAATTCCTAAACTACTGAGCAGATTAGGCTGAAATTTCGTTGGAATGTTCTTCAGGGCCCGTGTTTTTATTAAGAGTTGTTCATGACATCATTGATGATCAAATCAGTTATATGCAAATTAGTGCTAAAATGTGTCTTGTTGGTGAAAAATCTATAATTCCAAACTACCTAGCAGATTGGGCTGAAATTTAATGGTGATGCATCTGGGCATGTGTAGATGAAGCTGTATTCACAATATGACAATCCCATTAACGATACACAAATTAGGTCTAAAAACCTCAATTTTGTTCAAAAAACTTATATCTTGAAACAGCATGGGGAACGGGGTTAAAACTTAATGGAATGTTTCTGGAGGTGTTATTCTGCAGTTATTTCTGAAAACATTTGACACGCGTGGCCCTAGCAACCATAACCACGCCCTTAGCAACAGTTCAATGGCAATGCATTGCCATAATGCATATTACAAAGATAAGAACATGGACGGGTAGGTAAATGAATAAAGATTCACAAAATGTATGCAAATATGCCTATCAACAAGGCCACGCCCATGGCAACAGCTAAATACAGTCGTGCTCCAACGCCATTGGCGCTATATTTTTTATTGCAGATCATCACCTTATGGCGACTCAGAATAGACCTATCGCTTCGTTCTTTTCCTTACGGTGGTTTGATTCGTGGCCTGAATTCCATGACCTTATTATGAATGTCATCTGTAACACAATTTGTCAATTTTATATATAAGTTTTGATGGACGCACTATTTTGCACACGGCACCAATAGATTTTTGATATTTTCCAGTATTGCAGCAGTCTCTATCAGGTAAACGCAACAGTAGGACAACTGCGACCAACAGGTGAGTAAAACTATAGTTAATTTAAAAAAAAAAGTTTTATAAGTGAGAAAACAACCATTACAATTTCTTAAACGATAGTGAGAGTTTGAAGGGGCAAAAAGAGAATTCTAGAAATCTAATTAACCCGAGTATGGTTTTAGAAACTTTGCCCTGAAAGCAGACATTGTGTTATCGCGATCTCCGATGATTTCGATGGCCAACTTATCGTACCACTCGGCACCAAGCGGTAAATCTTTTTTTACCTTTAGTTTTAAATATAGAAATCTTGAAACTTCTTAACATAATTTATCGGATCTCCTTCGTCCATATTCTGTCCCGTATATGAAGATGTTTTGAAATAACTTCTGTTATTTTACACTGTGTAAACCGAAACTAAACCTTGGACCCGCACGTATGGTTTATAAGTTCTAGGACAGATTTCTCATTAATTAAGTTTTTCTTTATTGTTCTGTTCTAAAACATAATTCATGTAAACCATAATGAATGTGATAAGAAAGGGGGAAAAGACATCTTAAAGAGTTGGCAGATGTTTTTTCGTCATTGAAGTTACAGCTTGGCATAAACCACGATGTACTTTACTTCGAGTATACAATCTGACGTTCCACTGAAAATGCATCGGTATCCGCATAATACAAATGTAAACAAAACTGTAGTACTTTCAAAAGTTAACATAATTATAACAGATACCTGGTAGAGATGGAGAGGCGGAGAGATGAAGACAATACACGCGCACGGAGATGGAATTTGAGACATCAAGACGGGGACAGGATGGGGATAGACAGAGTAAAGAAGACCAGGCTGGCAGAGATACAGAGAGCTAAAGGGGATGGACTTTAATAGATAACAGTACCGAGTTCGCAAATAGACAGAGTAAATAGAAGGCCAGGCTGAAAGAGATACAGAGAGGTGGACACATAACAGCAACGAGTTCGCGCCATGAACCACTGTTGATAAGTGGTCTAAATTATAGGTTTAGCTATACATAGGCAATAGCGTTTGTAAGAATTATGAATTATGATGAAGTTGTGATGTGCATTGTGCATATAGAGTTCAATCAAATACTAACCATATAGAGCAACGCAGTGACTATCGCTGCCATGTCTCACCAAAGTTGAGCTAGAGTTCATAGGTTACTCAAAATATTACCCCGACCTTTGACCTCCAAATATTAACTTGTAACTAATTCAAATTAACCTGAAGTCAAGATTTCAGACTTAGTAAATATTTTTTTATAGACAAGGGAAAACGTAGCTATCGGACAATATTTACAATTTGATATACAAGTCATGTGTGTGCCATGATGTTTGTCAACATTTTTACCTTCTGTAAAACTTCAAACGTAACTTTTGTGAATCTATAGTAATATCATTAATAATTTACTTCTGGCATTTAGCTTTGTCATAAATGTCCCTCACATCGCCAATTTAACTTGTGTGTACATGTTTTCTCGTTGGTAGCAGATAACATACCGTACCTGTCAAAACTTGTCATGTTCAGTAAAATATTTTTCAGAAGTAGAAACTAGTTATAAATCATAATGATGACATAATTAAGAAGCGTACTGTACTGTTACCGCTTGTTTTGGGTGTTGGTTAGAACTGTCCACTTAACGTTGTTATACCACACCTCGTTCGTACTAGGATCTTGTAGGACATTTTAATCTGTGGAAGAAACTCACTAAAGACTCAAGAAATTGCGTTTGGTAAAAGTAATGTATACACAGCCCAGCTCATGAGAGAGATTTCAAATTAGCTCTCAGCGGAAAGCCAATGTTCTTGTAGGTGAATTTGTCTCAGTTAATCTCTAGCCACGAACCGTGTCTAATCACCAGTTCTGAGTCTCTGAAGGGGTTCCCGTTTATATCTCGTCTGAACCAAATCTACTGGGCCCAGTGTGTACATTCTCACATTTTATTCAAATCTAAATCTTCATAATACAAATATGGTTAATAAACAATCCCTTCAAAGTAAACACTCACAATCTTCCCTTATTTAGAAAATGTTTTAAAATACAATTATTTAGATTCAGAAAACAACAGTTGAAAACACCAGTTTGGAAAACACTCATATCTACACATACACCAGCTGATATCTATACATGACATACTGTGACACTCACGACCTCTACATAGAACAAGATGACCCGGCTTGTTGTGCTGTCTCATCAATCAATTGACCTCACACGTCTACCCTTGTCTTAACTAAAACGTTTGCAACTCTATACGCTCGTAACTTCGTAACAGTACACCGTCTGCCACGCACTTGGTCGTATTTTAGAGCTGACTCCCATCAAAAAATGTTTCGTTGTGATGGTTCTGTTGAACAAAATCAGAAAACACTGAACAAAGTCAACCTACTGCAAAGTAGTCATGTATACCCGTCGTGTTAAAAATTGTGTTGTGTTGTGTTGTGTTGTGTTGTGTTGTTTTGTGTTGTGTTGTGTTGTGCTGTGTTGTGCTGTGTTGTGTTGTGTTGTGTTGTGTTGTGTTGTGTTCTATCCATTCATATATGTGTGTCTGTCTGTCTGTCTGCCTGTCTGTCTATCTGTCTGTCTGTCTGTCTGTATGTATGTATGTATGTATATATATCTATCTATCTATCTATCTATCTATCTGTCTGTCTGTCTGTCTATATGTCTGTCTGTCTATCTATCTGTCTGTCTGTCTGTCTGTCTGTAGAAAGAAATTCATAAGAAATTTGTGACAGTCCGTATGTATGTATGTATGTATGTATGTATGTATGTATGTATGTATGTATGTATGTATGTATGTATGTATGCATGCATGCATGCATGCATGCATGCATGCATGCATGCATGTATGTATGTATGTATGTATGTATGTATGTATGTATGTATGTATGTATGTATGTCTGTTCGTCCGTCCGTCCGTTCATGCGTACGTCTGTCTGTCTGTCTGTCCACCTGTTCGTCCGTTTACTATTCCTCTATTCCTCAATCCTCGAGCTTTATTCTCCCCTCTATCCCAATCGAATCATCTGTCTAGTATGGCAGGAATTTATGTGGAACTTTTCCTAACTTCATGTAGAAACTAACGACTATATATCTACTAGTGTTTTCTACCATGTCTACCAATTACTTTTTAGTTGAACATGGATTCAATGACGGTTGAAGAAACAAGAGAAAAAATAGTCACCATGAAGAGGGAGACTCTTTTCATACGGTTTGAAACTGTATTGATACCTTGTATATTACTGGTCGCACTGGGTTGCTTAGAATTCTATGTGATTTCTTATGCTGTAATGACAGCAAATGACAACTACTACAGATGCAGTGATAGTTGTTACAGAGTGGATTACCGGCGACATTATTGTTTATTAAGTGGAAGTTGTTCTTGCTACCTGGCAGCTACTATGGTGAGTGTTCATAAAACAGATTACGTTGGCAGAATTTTTGATGAATTGCAAATAAATAATGGACTGGAGCATGAAATTGTACAAGAATTATCGGAAATCATAGCATGACAATACCATAGCATTGTGACGTCATATCATAACACTAATATAACATGGTGACGTCATAGATCGACTATACCATACATAGCATGGAGACGTCATAGTGTGAAAATACCATACAATGGTGACGTCATAACATGGCAATACGATAGCACAGTGAAGTCCTAGCACAGTCCTAGCATGACAATGCAATAGCATGGTCCTGTCATAGCATGACAATGCCATGACGTGATGACGTCATAACATGACAATGCCATGACGTGAAGACGTCATAGCATAACAATGCCATAACGTTATAACAGAGTAACTTTTTTGTTTAGTATATGCTTAAAAGCTAAGACCATAATATTACGAATCATAGTGATAAACTACAGATAATGTATATTGGGGTTAGTTGAATAATATTAATCTTCAACCGTTAAATTTCTATATTTGCTCTGTTTCGCAGTCCCTTGTCACTGGTATTGCAGGTATTATCGCAATGAACAAATCAATAGAAGAAAGAAGTGGCAAAGTGGTACGTAAAGTAATAATGTACGACAATGTGCTTGGTCTGACTATAGGTTATTATCGTTGCTAAAGTGTGGATGCAAAAAGTGCTACAGGTTGTCAGTTTTGTTAATGCAAAATTCACCGATCGAGCTACTTACCTGAGTTTGTCGAAGAAAGGGAAAAAAAAAGCAGCAAAAGGAAACAATGCATGACACGTAAAGAATCCAAAACTTAAGGGGTGAGGTCACTAGTCAAATGTTCGATTAAAAAAAACTAGATTCTCTAAGTTTGGCCTCAGACCCCTTCCCCACTATGTCATTCCCATTCCTTCTAAGTTGACCGAGATTAATAATTATTAGATTTTTAGCACGCGATTAATTTGTAATCAGTATTACTTTACACACATTCTGAGTGGTCGACAATAACAAGTATTTGAACAACGTTGTTATACATCTAAGATGTAGACTATAAAATCATCGACGACCCGAACAAAGTATATTGCTGAAGGGAATAAAAGAAGTATATTGATGTGTTGGCCAATCTAAAAACAATAAAAAAGAAATTTCAGAATAGTTTGAAGTAAAAGTTTATTCTCAAAAGTGACAAAGGTGACAGTTTCAGGAATTCCCAGTAATAAGTGATATCAAGCCATGAACTTAGTAAAATGGTTTTTGTCGAATGAGAACTAAAACTTGGTTCACCCATACCCCATCCACCCACCCAAAAACTTAGGAATTCGAATTAATTTATCCAAAATTGGTCTACTGACCCCCATCCCTATATTTAGGAATTGCATTATGAGTTTGATATAACAACAAGGTCTTGGTACTCAATGTGATCAAATTATATTTATCATTGAAGTATTTTGTTTAACGTTTCTTACCTACATACAAGGAGGATCTTCGTCAGTAACATAGAATGATAGTGGTAGTTCAGTAGTATTGGCCGATCTAAACAGTAACATAGACTGTTTAAAGTAACGGGATACTGAATGTTGTTATTAACTTCAATTTTGTACAGCTTTGGTATAACATGGTGTTGAATATCTTGAATGCTATTATATCCATCACAATAATGGCCATAGCTGCTGCTGTTGTAAGTAGACACACTCAATATTCCTTTCGTACCCTCTTTTTCTACCTCTCGCTCTGTCCTAGTATGTATGTATGTATGTATGTATGTATGTATGTATGTATGTATGTGTTGGGTTTGTTGAGTTGAACGCCGGTATAAGTATGGATAGTTCTGTCGTTGCACTCTACCACTCACACTCTCATACTCTCGTACGGGATCGTTCAGGTCCAAGTCGGGAACTAGTCACGACTTATAAGAGATTTCGGCTTGCCAGAATCACCTACCCGAGAGCTCGTCTGATTCTGGATGTTTAATTCTCATCCTAAGTATACTTCGAATACAACGGAATTTACACAACAACTATAAATAGCAAGTCACACCCTAAAATCGTGCCATCTTAAAAGTTATTATGTACTTTTTTCTAACCAATCATGTGAATTCCAGTTACATCATGTTTGCCCAGATTTGTCATCGCCAGTCTATTACTGACCTATGGCCTAAAAGTAGAATTTATTCCCATAATTCCGAAATACGATATTTTGGATCGTAACATATGTATGTATGTATGTATGTATGTATGTATGTATGTATGTATGTATGTATGTATGTATGTATGTATTATGTATGTATGTATGTCACTCGTCAAAATCATCTCTCTCTCTCTCTCTCTCTCTCTCTCTCTCTCTCTCTCTCTCTCTCTCTCTCTCTCTCTCTCTCTCTCTCTCTCTCTCTCTCTCTCTCTCTCTCTCTCTCTCTCTCTCTCTCTCTCTCTCTCCAGTACTCAGGTAATGATGACCTGGGAGACAAATGGTGTGCTCCAACCGTCCTGGAAATCCCACTGTCATCAGCTAAGTCAGGACTGTCCATTATGCTGTGTGTTGTATTGGGTCTAGACATGGGAAGAAGATTGCATTTTAAGTGTGATTGTGGATTTTACACAGTACGTCACAATTTCAACTTTATGTTATTAGACCTATCCTCGAGCTTTTTTTATTTTTCCTGTTTTTAGTTAGAGTTACAAACAGTTAGTTATATAAGTCAGGACATTTCTGAAATGCAATTTTTCATCACATCTAAGGCTGAATGTTTTTTTTTATTCTTTGCAGAGCAACTAGACCATCTTGCCGGATGACTAGGCATCAAGTACAAGACGAGGGATGTCACTAGAAAAATAAGCTAGCTGATAATGTCAGCTATGGGCTACTAGTTACATTAACCATCTCAGAGTCTGTCTTAAGTCGGTGTTTTCATAATCTTTTATGAGCGATAAATAAGTTAGAAATAAGTGCCCTTTTATACTTTGATCCGCTTCCGTTAGTCCTTCTCTTCATTTCAGCCAAGATTTGTATTTCGTCGTCGTTGGGACTATGGTTCTGCCTTGACATTGAACTAGCTGAGTTTTCTCTAAAGTTATTTTACTAGTGTCTTCTGACTTTCGTATTTTGAGGGGGAGAGTCTTACTAGTAGTCTACAACTATGGTTATTTTTGAAACTGTGTTTATTGTAGTAAATTAATTGACTTATCCGTGCGTGCGCTGAACGTGAGCAGAATGCGCACGACTTTCTTTTTAAGAGCGCATGCGTAGCGATGACGTAAGTGTATGTGTATGCCCAGTCTAAAATACATGTATATGTACAACTGTATATTCATGGTTTTAGAAGACAAATGTATCGATCTTTTACCTATACCCGTGGCTGTTGTCTTAGAGGGAACAGTCAACAAGACGTCGGTTATTGTGTCATAGCATGAGATCGTAATCTCATTTGGTATAGTTTCATGACTATTCCCGCTCAGTAAAGCAATGGCTACAGGTATGTTGGCCAAAAATCGACACGTTTATCTTCTATATAAAAGCATGAAAATACCGTAGTTATTGACGGAGAAGTTTACTCACCTGTGTTTTAGACTGGGGCAAACATTTTGTAATTACGTCATTGCCACGCGTGCTCTCTTGAGAAAGTCGTGAGCAGAATGCTCACGTTCAGGCGAGTTTGGCGCACATATGAGGAAAATTTCAATCGTGGCGAAAATTATTAAACATATTTGGCTCACGGCCTCGAATGACCAAAATCTCATGAAAATGCTAGTGTGCGCTTGGCTTAAGGCTTATTCGCATTTTTCATTGGTGCAATAATAATTCATGTAAAACATTAATCTAGCTACTAGACCTCGGATGTTCTTCCGATACAATATGACACACGAACGAACATCGCTATCGAGAAAACGACCATATCATATATTCCATATTTTTTTGTTCGTGCATGGTGGTATAAAATTCAATGCACTCATAACTGAATACTGCATCAATTGATGTTTTTAACAATGTCAAAAGAACCAAGAGTTTAATCATTTTAGAAATTTGAAAATGTTAATGATGTACACTATAGTTTCACAAAAATTAGTTATCGTCAATGATCAGTGAAATATTGTCATGTGTACATACATTTTCAATGTTTTTTCTGTATTACATTTATGAAAAATTTCCTTCAATATGGTCTTTTTGTGTTATAATTTGTGAGAGTGAATAAGCAGTCCATACCTTGATGCCTCAGAAATCATTTGTTATAAATTGTAGCCATGTTATGATTTTCTCATTCGAGAAGACACGTTCAGGGATCGAAACAATTAGACACAGGTATATTGTTTACATCGCGATCTGTGTGATTTTCACTTCAGCGAAGCAAAACACAGGTATCGATCTCTGTGTAAACAGGTGGTTGGACAGACCACACATTTGATGCTGGCAGTACAATTATTATGTAATATTAGAATGTAGAAATAAACAGCTACAGAATTTAAAAATAGCCACTGTGGATTGTAAGAATAGGTTTAAAACAAATTTATCTTTGCTAATAGAACCCGGTAACGCTGCCCCAAGAGGAGCTTCTGGAACTGATTATGTAACAGATATATCTGGTCATTAAGTATTATATGTCCAATGTACCGACACTTGAGCTAGAAGACCGGTTTTTTTGAATTAGAAGACCGACACTTGAATTAGAAGACCGATTTGTCGGCCACGGTACCAATGCTTTTCTTCTTCCTGTGTCGACTGGTACAAGTGACCCAAAGAAGATTATTTGTTACGCGATAACTTTCTCAAACAGAGTGGGCGATCTTAACTCAGTTCCTAAAACTGGCAACTTCTCGTACCAAAGTACAATTAGTATAGAAACGCCCCCAGTGAAAGATACTCTATTTGTTACATCGAATTTGAACCCATGAAGTGGTCATATGGATGAGGGTTGGGTATTTATTTTAATATATAAAATAATTTTATCATGGCTTCCTACTTGAAAAATTAACGTGACACAACATATGCCAAGTCTTTGTAACTCAATAAATTGCAAAAGATAAATAAATGTGTAAAATGTTTATTTGTTATTGTACGTACAATGACAAATTTTGTTTACACTTTTTTTGTCTTTTTGCAAATTGTATTATTAAAGTGACAAACACGGACTAAGTCAATGTTGTTTTACATCAATTTTTTCAAGTAGGAAGCCATGATAAAATCGTTTTATAAATTAAAAAATCCAAAATATATACCCAATCCTCACCCATATGGCCAATTTAAATGATATGCTATTAATTTAATTGAAAAAATGTAACTTATACATTTTGAACACCGAACATTATAGATGTATATAAGGAAATCTAAACTGGTTTAGCTTCTCAACCACATCGCAGAGTGGACACTTTCTCACAACCCTTTCGATACATTTGCAAAGTTTGGGGCAATGGGACAAAAGTTGTTCAACTGTTGGAGTGCTGGTTTATTTAAGGAACCTGTGTAATGTTATGGTTGTCTTCAATGATTGGGGAACAACATGGTTATGTCAGAGTCTATTTAAATGATTGATTATGTTTTTGATCAGTGTTGCACGCACGCACGCTCACACACACACACACACACACACACACACACACACACACACACACACACCGCTCGCGCACGCACGCACGCACGCACGCGATTCACTCTATCCCTGAGACCGGCCGTATCGGTTGGATCACAGACGAATATCAAAGTGTTCATATCTATCCTGTGGAACCTTCCAGAATGTTAAATAAATAATTCACAAAGCCATTGTAATATTTTGTAATGCTTTTATTACCACACCAAATATAGCTACAGTATCATCCATATATTTCAGCTGGAACAATAGTTATATAAAAAAGCGTATATCAAAGTACTTGAAATGAAAGATGAAATTATATACATGTAATTATAAATATCTTACATTAATATTTATGGAATGCATAGTTTTTGGACGGTATTTTAACAAGCTTTCACTACATGTGCAAGCAATAACCACAATATTGATACAAAATAGTGATATTTATACTTAGACATTAGATCTCTACGTCGACCAGGTCGCCAGAACATGTAACATTTTTGACACGTTGGACGGATACACTTTTAAGATCACAGAGTCAAAACTATGACTTTTTTGACATGAATATTGAGGTCAGAATTGGAAAAATTAAACTTTCATTGTGTCTTGATTTTCGGGTACCATGTATCGATGACGTAATGTGTACTTAACCTATGACCTTGATGCAAATGTATAATATATAGCGATAAATGTAAACAAAGAATCTATCCTAGTGTAAATGTATATTACTTAGTGATAAATACAAACAAGAAGAAAAGTTGTTCTATAAGTAGATCGGCTGAACCTGGTTTTCACTGGTCCGTCAGGAAGTAAACTCTGCTCCCTCCTCCTACAATGTTTTTGAATCAACTCACAAAATATTTCTAAAACAAGAATCAATTTACAAGACGTGTTACCATCTTGACACTAGGCCAAACAGCAAAAACACACTTTTATTTTGCACACAAAATGCGGTTCAAAACTGTAACAATCACGACGACAAGAAAATGGGAGGGAAGATTTGAGCTTTCCTTTCTTTAACAAGAACAGTTTCCAAAAGTATGATTCAACCAAATTATCGACTCGGTTAACGGTACTTACACAGACAACACGGATGGACTCTTTTAACGTTTGTACAGACCCTATGGGTCCACAAATTGTAAGAAAAACTTGACAATTAAAAGAACCCTGATATTCCAAAAAAAAACTCTTCCATTTCCTTGACTAAAGGAGACATAACCTCTGTTGCAAGCGATGCAGCAAAAGTACGATTTTCTAAAATCTAAAAAAATCTTGTCTTTGAAATGAAAGACGAGTGTAAAATATTGCACCTACAAGAGTTATCCTACTGATATAAAAGTATTTATTGTAAATAATTTTCTATTCAGGTAGACAGCGGCTATATATAAAGATAATCTATTTTCACAAATATAACCCAACACAAAAATTAGCTAAGCTAAGCAAGTTATTTACAAGTAAATGTACCAATATATATATAAATATATATATATATATATATATATATATATATATATATATATATATATATATATATATATATATATATATATATATATATATATATATATATATATATATATATATATATATATATATATATATATATATATATATATATATATATATATATATATATATATATATATATGATGTGAGTATATATATCAACAATCAATTAACAGGGCACCAATAAGGTTTATGTTAACTACTCGACGCAGATTTTTTGACTATTTCATTTTAATACTTTCATCATGTGTGTGATTTGTTAGATGAATGTTGAGGTTTTTATTAAGTCGTGGTCTATAACGCTTTAAGGTTTTGCAACATTACCGTTATTCTATATCTCATTAACATATATCTCATGTATCCCGTTTTGGCAATTGGACAGGATATTTTCTACATGTGACCAACGGTGTACGTTTTACTATTAGTGGAGGGTTGGCGGGGTGAAATTGGACGGTTTGGTGTCCCACGAGCACTGACGGCGGAAAGTGGACGGGTTGGTGTCACTGCTGCGTCATCTTGCCGACCACCTTCAGATACGACGGTCAACACAGCGCTTGGTTGTTTTGGTGGTATGTATGATGTACTGGGGCGGCTGCTACCACTTGCTCCATCACTGGATCCAGAATATATACTTGCGGCGTCATAGTCAGATGCCCCCGGTCCAGGGAACACATCGTCACCGTACTTAGGTTCATCTTTCACCTTCACACCCTGTGACTTTAAGAAATCGCCGAATGTATTTGGAAGGGTAGATTTCATCATTGCTTTGGTTGGGCTTGTGACTGCGACTTCAGCAGCGTCTCCTGACATTGGTTCGTCTAAATCATACACATTAACCGGGGCGTATGCTGGTGCCACTTCGATCGGCATGTCATAAATTGGCCCTTCGAGTGCCGGTGGACGGTTGTCGTAGGCCCGTGGTGTAACTATGGTGACGTCGAACTTTTCTTCGGGGTCTACAGTTTGTTTCGTGGGAGGTTTCTTATATTTAATGACAACGATGACTATGATGATGATGACGGCGGCGAGCACGATAACGCCAACAACGGCACCAATAATGATTCCTAGACTACCACCATCATCAGCTGAAACCATAAGAAAATATGATAAATTTAATAGGGAGTTACACTCTCCGATAACATATATATATGTATATATATATATATATATATATATATATATATATATATATATATATATATATATATATATATATATATATATATGTATATATATATATGTATATATATATATATATATATATATATATATATATATATATATATATATATATATATATATATGTATATATAATATATATGTATATAATTGAATAATAGAATTCTACCCCTGATGAGTGAGGAATACGCACCTCAGGAAACAGCTCTGTAGGGTCAATAGCATGTAATTTTGTTCATATTTTCAAAACCTGTATATATATATATATATATATATGTATATATATATGTATATATATATGTATATATATATATATATATATATATATATATATATATATATATATATATATATATATATATATATATATATATATATATATATATACAGGTTTTGAAAATATGAACAAAATTACATGCTATTGACCCTACAGAACTGTTTCCTGAGGTGCGTATTCCTCACTCATCAGGGGTAGAATTCTATTATTCAATTATATATATATAGGTGATCGAGCACTCTACTTGGCTAAAGAAGAATGAAACTCTATGTATATGTATACATATATATATATATATATATATATATATATATATATATATATATACATATACATATACATATACATATACAGTAGATGACATGCACGTACACTTTCTGTAAAAATATGCTGAGCACTCACATATAGCGCGTTGTAGACTACTTGTTACAAGCAATAAGAAACACATGTTACACTTTAAGATAGCAAGATTGAATGGATACATTTTGTTACATTTTGTCTTTAAATGAACTTTTATAGACATCAAAGCATTTGGCATCCGCTTGTCTGCGTTTAGTTGTAGTATAATTACAATGTAAATGGTTCATTCAGACTAAATGTAATACGGTATTGTGCTCTTGCTATTATAAAGTGTAGAATATGTTTCTTATTGCTTCCTGTGTGATTATATCAATTGAAACAGAGCCAGTAAACAGTAACCTGCAACAAGCTGTATATTGTGTGTAGTAGTCGTGATGGACCACATGAATGAAAGTGTCCAGTCTTTGCAAGTTGAGGGGTATAATCATATTCCTAGTATCCCAAACCTAGCCCTAACCCTCCCCACGTATATCTTATCTATCTACAGTGGGTTCACTTTTATCCACATTCTTGTCAAATATTGCTAAATACAAATCAGGTTATGCTTGCTAGGCAGTCTAACCCAATTCTGATCCCTAACTCTAGCTAATCCTACCCCCCCCCCCCCTAGCTTGACTATAAATGTGTATATCTTGTTACTGTTTCACATTCTCGCTCTTTGTACAGGCATACCGACTGTGGAGCTGAATGTGGAAGACAGGAAACATATGATATCGATGTCAAATCAACCTATTCCTGTTGAATCAATAATCGATATAATTTTATGCAAATCTTATCTCAACTCAGTGTAAATTCCATGGACTATACATTAATTAGCATATCGTGATGTTAACATACCTATTAAGACTGCCTCTTCTTCTTCTTCCGTTGTCATGACGACGGTATTTCCATTTCCGTTTCCGTTTCCGTTTCCATTTCCATTTCCAACAGTCACTGTAATTGACTGGGCGGTTACTGTTGGTGGTGGAACTATAGAGATAAACAACATTTGTGTTACCATAGCAATGGGAGTATTCAAACTGATAGTACCACCTTAGTCCCAGATTATTTTTTTTCAAAATCACTTTTTGTCACCAACACACTAACCCTTATAACCCATAAAAAGAATTACCATTCATTACAACTGAGTGCATTTTATGTAAGTTATTGAGAAAAGTTCCTGAGATTATATAACCGATGAAATACTACTACTTATGTAAATGTTAAAGTTGATGAGAACATCAGTTTCGGTATGAGTTCGGTTACAGAAGATAGAATTATAGCTGCGATAAGAAATTAACGTGTAATATATATCTTTAAATGAAGGAAAATAAAATATATGCTTTTGAAATAATTGCGTGTATACAAGACATTTATCTTTAACGTGTCTCCAGAGATAGAATGTTATCATTTACATATTTACTAGAAGAGAATGTATTTAAAATTCTCTTTTCACTTGTACCTGTCGCATTTGAGGTAACAGTTATGTCTGAAGTAACATTGAAATCTGTCGTAAATATTGTAGTTGCACTGTTATCTGTGGTGGCGCTCTCTGTTGCGTTGGTGATCAACACAGTTGTCGTTGATACTATTTAGAAGTAACCCCAAGAAGAAAATATAATCAACATGAAACAAGATTAAAAATATGACCTGCCAAAATATATGATGTGTGTGGTGTATATACGTATGTGATGTGTGTGTGTATGTATGTATGTATGTATGTATGTATGTATGTATGTATGTATGTATGTATGTATGTATGTATGTATGTGTGTATGTATGTGTGTGTGTGTGGTGTGTATGTATGTATGTAGGTAGGTAGGTAGGTAGGTGTGTGTGTGTGTGTGTGTGTGTGTGTGTGTGTGTGTGTGTGTAGGTAGGTAGGTAGGTAGGTATGTATGTATGTAGGTATGTAGGTATGTAGGTATGTAGGTATGTATGCATAAGTAGGTATGTTGTTGAGTGGGTAGATTGATTGGTTGGTATAGTTTGGTATATATACATATTACTGACGAGTGATATATTAACTGGGTAATGAGAAATACAAATGGCAAGAATAAACATGATAACTGTGTAGCTTGGTATACTTTTTTTCGGTCCACTGTAAACGAAACAATTCTGAAAGAAACCGTTGTAATTTGATTAAAACGGTATGAAAGGTAACACGACCCCCACTGATTCTTACCTGTTGTTGGAGCACTAGCAGAGAAAACCGAGAAGGTTGACAAGTGAGTCACTTGACATTGAACCGTGTTGTCATCGTTCTCAATCGTTATGACGCCATCAGTCGACCAGTTAGAGGCAACCTCATCCCAATATTTACAGGTGTACACTAAACTACTATCTGGACTATTTATAGTTAGATTAACTATGATTGGGTCCGACAGGCCAGTGATGTTTAGGGTTTCATCTGAGGAGAAAAGAGAAGGAAAACAAATTAAATGCAATATGAATTTACAGAAGAAAAAATTACCAAGTCACAAACGCTTTAATTTGAATTTTAGCAACATCTCATAATATTGAATTTCTTGTCAATTGTCTCTTATCATTCAACGGTCGGTACAGAATTAATGACAAAGATTTCTTTTTTCCCTTTATATTCCTGATTAATATTGATTATTTACCTGAGTCAGGATCTGAAAGTTCGATCGACAATACATCAGATGCTCTGGAGTTTTTATCTTCGTCGGTGGTGGACAGCAAATCAGTGTCTGAGTCGTAATGATTGCTTTTCACTGACACACCTGAACAAGTGCCACTGTCACAGGTCCATGCAGCAGTATACCTGTTTTACAAAGAACATGGAAATTGAGTATGTTATACCATCCACGAGTCAAGTTGAACAAAAAATATGGAATATATACGCTGGTCGTTCTACGTCACGACGAAGCGCGTCTATGTCACAACAACGCGCGTTTACGTCACTGGTTCTGCTGTGTTCGAAATATGAGTCAAAACTGACATTATTTTCGCCGATTATTCTTTGATATTACTGGCGCTGGTATAATTATGTTATTAGCTAATATATTTCTTTATTCAGCCTGAAAATACCCATGACCTTAAAAGGTTGTCACTAATCGTCTAGGGAGTCGTGGTGACAAAGGCCCTTTAGGTCACTCTTGTTTTCCTTGACTGAACGAAGAAAAATATTGGAGAGTAACATCTAATTATCCGTCTGAGTATATCATATGTATATATTACTAGGATGGTCTGTAAGAGACTACCAAACAGTGTTATAACAAGAAATTAATAGGAAATACAGATATATTATATAAATGGCGTCGGTTCCACTAGGAATAAGTTAGTGATATCTAAATAAAGGGTTCTAATTTCATAAACATTAGCATATCAACTTACGTGTTTTTGAGGTCATCACCGAAGTCAATACTTGCTCCTCCAGATGATGAGAATGAATCATCAAGGACATTCTTCTCAACACGCAGAGTTACTCCGGTTGAAGAAATATCTGTAGCCCCTCCACCTAATGATTTACCACGCATCAATGATTTCATGAGTTTGTCCATGCCCATCCTGTACAAGTAAACAAAGAATAAAATTTGGATGTCCATCGTTGCTTTTCTATGAAGTAGTAATACCAATACTTTGCTATGTTGAGGTAGTACGCCCCCAA